>NC_051221.1:3000112-3042612 GCF_015220715.1 Pygocentrus nattereri
TATGATATACGGGAGATATACAATATATAGGAGATATACGATACACAGGAGATATACGATATACAGGAGATATACGATATATGATATATGTTAGATTTATGATATATGGGCAATATACGATATACGGGAGATATGCAATATATGATATTCGGGAGATATGCGATATATGGGTGATATATGGGAGATATATGATATACGGGAGATATGTGATATACAGGAGATATGTGATATAAGATATATGGGAGATATATGATATACGGGAGATATGTGATATAAGATATATAGGAGATATATGATATACGGGAGATATGTGATATAAGATATACGGGAGATATATGATATACGGGAGATATACAATATACAGGAGATATATACGATATACGGGAGATATACGATACATGGGAGATATGTGATATAAGATATACGGGAGATATATGATATTCAGGAGATATGTGATATAAGATATATGGGAGATATATGATATACGGGAGATATGTGATATAAGATATATGGGAGATATATGATATACAGGAGATATGTGATATAAGATATATGGGAGATATATGATATACAGGAGATATGTGATATAAGATATATGGGAGATATATGATATACAGGAGATATGTGATATAAGATATACAGGAGATATATGATATACGGGAGATATGTGATATAAGATATATAGGAGATATATGATATACAGGAGATATGTGATATAAGATATATGGGAGATATATGATATACAGGAGATATGTGATATAAGATATATGGGAGATATATGATATACGGGAGATATGTGATATAAGATATATGGGAGATATATGATATACAGGAGATATGTGATATAAGATATACGGGAGATATATGATATACGGGAGATATGTGATATAAGATATATGGGAGATATATGATATACAGGAGATATGTGATATAAGATATACAGGAGATATATGATATACGGGAGATATGTGATATAAGATATACAGGAGATATATGATATACGGGAGATATGTGATATAAGATATACGGGAGATATATGATATACGGGAGATATGTGATATAAGATATACAGGAGATATATGATATACGGGAGATATGTGATATAAGATATATGGGAGATATATGATATTCGGGAGATATGTGATATAAGATATACAGGAGATATATGATATACGGGAGATATGTGATATAAGATATAGGGGAGATATATGATATTCGGGAGATATGTGATATAAGATATATGGGAGATATATGATATACAGGAGATATGTGATATAAGATATACAGGAGATATATGATATATGGGAGATATGTGATATAAGATATACAGGAGATATATGATATACGGGAGATATGTGATATAAGATATATGGGAGATATATGATATTCAGGAGATATGTGATATAAGATATATGGGAGATATATGATATACGGGAGATATGTGATATAAGATATATGGGAGATATATGATATACAGGAGATATGTGATATAAGATATATGGGAGATATATGATATACAGGAGATATGTGATATAAGATATACGGGAGATATATGATATACAGGAGATATGTGATATAAGATATATGGGAGATATATGATATACAGGAGATATGTGATATAAGATATACGGGAGATATATGATATACGGGAGATATGTGATATAAGATATATAGGAGATATATGATATACAGGAGATATGTGATATAAGATATATGGGAGATATATGATATACGGGAGATATGTGATATAAGATATACGGGAGATATATGATATACGGGAGATATGTGATATAAGATATATGGGAGATATATGATATACAGGAGATATGTGATATAAGATATACAGGAGATATATGATATACGGGAGATATGTGATATAAGATATACAGGAGATATATGATATACGGGAGATATGTGATATAAGATATACGGGAGATATATGATATATGGGAGATATGTGATATAAGATATACAGGAGATATATGATATACGGGAGATATGTGATATAAGATATATGGGAGATATATGATATTCGGGAGATATGTGATATAAGATATATGGGAGATATATGATATACAGGAGATATGTGATATAAGATATACGGGAGATATATGATATACAGGAGATATGTGATATAAGATATACGGGAGATATATGATATACAGGAGATATGTGATATAAGATATACGGGAGATATATGATATACGGGAGATATGTGATATAAGATATACGGGAGATATATGATATTCAGGAGATATGTGATATAAGATATACAGGAGATATATGATATACAGGAGATATGTGATATAAGATATATGGGAGATATATGATATTCAGGAGATATGTGATATAAGATATACAGGAGATATATGATATACAGGAGATATGTGATATAAGATATATGGGAGATATATGATATACAGGAGATATGTGATATAAGATATATGGGAGATATATGATATACAGGAGATATGTGATATAAGATATACGGGAGATATATGATATACGGGAGATATGTGATATAAGATATATGGGAGATATATGATATTCAGGAGATATGTGATATAAGATATACAGGAGATATATGATATACAGGAGATATGTGATATAAGATATATGGGAGATATATGATATACAGGAGATATGTGATATAAGATATACGGGAGATATATGATATACAGGAGATATGTGATATAAGATATACGGGAGATATATGATATACAGGAGATATGTGATATAAGATATACGGGAGATATATGATATACGGGAGATATGTGATATAAGATATATGGGAGATATATGATATTCAGGAGATATGTGATATAAGATATACGGGAGATATATGATATACAGGAGATATGTGATATAAGATATACGGGAGATATATGATATACAGGAGATATGTGATATAAGATATATGGGAGATATATGATATACAGGAGATATGTGATATAAGATATACGGGAGATATATGATATACAGGAGATATGTGATATAAGATATATGGGAGATATATGATATACAGGAGATATGTGATATAAGATATATGGGAGATATATGATATTCAGGAGATATGTGATATAAGATATATGGGAGATATATGATATACAGGAGATATGTGATATAAGATATATGGGAGATATATGATATTCAGGAGATATGTGATATAAGATATAGGGGAGATATATGATATTCGGGAGATATGTGATATAAGATATACAGGAGATATATGATATACAGGAGATATGTGATATAAGATATATGGGAGATATATGATATACAGGAGATATGTGATATAAGATATACGGGAGATATATGATATACAGGAGATATGTGATATAAGATATACAGGAGATATATGATATACAGGAGATATGTGATATAAGATATATGGGAGATATATGATATGCAGGAGATATGTGATATAAGATATATGGGAGATATATGATATACAGGAGATATGTGATATAAGATATATGGGAGATATATGATATACAGGAGATATGTGATATAAGATATATGGGAGATATATGATATTCAGGAGATATGTGATATAAGATATACGGGAGATATATGATATACGGGAGATATGTGATATAAGATATATGGGAGATATATGATATACAGGAGATATGTGATATAAGATATACGGGAGATATATGATATACGGGAGATATGTGATATAAGATATACGGGAGATATATGATATACGGGAGATATGTGATATAAGATATACGGGAGATATATGATATTCGGGAGATATGTGATATAAGATATATGGGAGATATATGATATACGGGAGATATGTGATATAAGATATACGGGAGATATATGATATACGGGAGATATGTGATATAAGATATATGGGAGATATATGATATACAGGAGATATGTGATATAAGATATATGGGAGATATATGATATACAGGAGATATGTGATATACGGGAGATATGTGATATAAGATATACAGGAGATATATGATATACGGGAGATATGTGATATAAGATATACAGGAGATATATGATATACGGGAGATATGTGATATAAGATATATGGGAGATATATGATATACGGGAGATATGTGATATAAGATATACAGGAGATATATGATATACGGGAGATATGTGATATAAGATATATGGGAGATATATGATATACGGGAGATATGTGATATAAGATATATGGGAGATATATGATATACGGGAGATATGTGATATACGGGAGATATGTGATATAAGATATATGGGAGATATATGATATACGGGAGATATGTGATATACGGGAGATATGATATATGGACGATATACGATATATAACTGTTTTTTAACCAAAGGCCTTAAATAACACATCAGTTGCATCCTCAAAGTCACTCGACTGCCTGTAGGCTGCATTTGTAGGCTGCATACGAAGGGTCCTTCACTGTGGACCGGCCTGCTATGACCGAACATCTGAGAAAGGCGTTCTAGACTTTGGAACGCAGCTAGTGTCTGAAAACCCGGTCAGGAGCGTCCTGCTGGTCCTGTAGGACAGTGTAGGTCAGGATGTTGTTGCCCTGAGGGTGAAGGAAAACAGTGAGCACCACATACTGAAGGCCTTTTTCTCTGTGTAAACACTGTGTTGATGCTGAAAGAGTTGATGTGCCTTGACTCAGTCGAGTCCATGACCGAGTGTTTACGCTGGTGTTTAGTGACTCACTTGTTTTTGTGGTTCCGTCCTGACCGGGACTCTGTAACATCAGCTACACTGCCGAGCTGGAAAGTCGAGTGTGTGGGTCATTACTGATCAGAGTGAGCTGTCAGTCACACTGATCGGGGGCGGAGTCTGAGTCACAACTGAACAGGAGATGGAACTGACAGATATGACTCAACACACACACAAGCACACTCAAACACACACACACACACACACACACGTTCCATATACACTTGCATTGGCATATTATGCTGTGTGTGTATATAATTTTGTATAAATATAAATGATGTGTGTATAAACCTAAATGGGATTTTATATGTACATGCTAAGTGACAAAGCATGCATTTACTTTTGCACAGGCCACATGTTGCATTTTATTTTTTCCCCAATATGTTAAATTTTGTAAATAAATAGCAATTGTGTATAAAAATGTGCAGGCATCCAAAAAAATATGCATATATATATATATATATATATATATATATATATATATATATACACTTGTATATAAACAAACTGGAAATAATGCAATTATGGAAATAATTGCACGGAAAATTGTGGCATTTTATTTATCATTAGACACCTTGTTGGTCTCTGTAATCTACAATAAAACTAAAAACATATCTTTCACTGTTAAGCTTATAGGATTGAAATCTTCGTTATTTACGTGACTATTGAATATGAAATAAGACAGATTAGTACTATCGGGTTCCTCCATGCACTGCAGCACAGCAGCGCTTACAAATACTCATGCAGAAGACCCCGGCAGCAGCACACACACACTAATACACAGAGTGTGTGGGTGTGTGTCCCTCTGCCACGTCATATCTATACTGTGTCTTATCTGATGTAGCTCAGTGCTTGTAACCTGAGAGTTCTGTTACTGTTTCACTGTGTTGCTCCCTTCTTCTCCACTATCAGCTGTAAATACTTCTGATTCGTCGTATTTTAAGCTTGCCATTTTGGTCCAGACCCAAATTTGGTCCAAACCCAACCTCAATCCAGAAACACTTTGTCCAAACCCAGCCAAAGTCCAGTACCACTGACATATGAATATGAAACTGGGTTCATATTGTTCCTTTCAGTGAGTTTTTCAATTACACGTGACTTTTATCAAATGCACTGTATTTTGGTTTTTAACAGTTGTTGTTTGACAGGAGTTTCATCCAACATTTTCAAATTTGCTCTTGGAATTAGTGAACCCTGTGGCCACTGCAGAAAATCGCTCAAAACAAGTTGACTTTTCTGCCCAGCAGAGCCTCCATGTATCACTCGGATTGGGCTTAAATTAAGATCAACACTTACAATTGTCACTTGAAAACTATTTAGATGAACCATGAAAAATGTGACATGAATCGGCCTAAAGGAATCACAGTGGTTTTAAAAATGTAAATCCTTTTACTACAATTTTTCATTTTAAAACATTTTCTCTGTAAATCCATAATATGAGAAATAATAGCTACATTATAACTAAATTATAACTATACAAATAGATGCTATGTCAGAAATTGGACTGCTTGACAGTCATTTTGACATATTGGCCAAAAAGCATTGGCTTCCTATACCAAGGTAAAAAGGTCAAACTATAAAAAAAAGGTCTTCCTTGAAGGCGCTTCCTCAACAGTCATGACAAATAGAGGCGTTTTTAAAATATTTGACTGAGTCTCTATGAAAAAGGACCCATACTGGAACAAGGCCTTTCTTGCATTTCTTCACAGAAGAGGAAAAAAGGGCTTTTACATTAAAAAATATAGTTTATTGTAACTTTCAATTGGACCACTTTTCAAAAAAGCACACATCCAACATAATAGACAGCTGTAGTTTTAAAATAGTGTAAAAAGACATAAAACAGACAATAAACCAAACATTGACTCATATAACTAGATAATACACTGATTTATCATTCTGTTTATTTATCAACAGTTGTAATGAGAAAGGTAGATATCAAAAGTCAAATTCGGCTTTATTGCTATTATTTGTTGAGGTGAGATGAATGAGGGTCAAAATGTAGCTCCTCCAGCACAGTGCTACATTTAACACAGAACTGTGTTAAGAGTGCAGACAGACAATAAATACAGTAAATGCTAACAATAAATTATACCCGCACTGTTTATTATACTAAGAGACCATGGGAGCAGGATAACAATAATATAGCCTAAGCACTGTGAAACTGTAGAAATGGGTGGGGAGGTTAGAAATCAAAAGATTTGAGACCAGAAAGTTAGAAATGAGAACATTTTAAATGACAAAATTAGAAGTCAAAAGATATAAAATAGATCTAACATAGATTGACAAGTCTAAAAATCGGTCAATTCTAAGTCAGAAGGTTTGAAGGTCACTACACTGAATTGAGAAGTTTAGATCGGCTTGAAATGATTGATTTAGAAATCATTTAAAAATAAATAGATTAAAAGGCAGATGATTAGAAGTCAATAGCTTTGAAATGAATGGGTTAGAAATAATTTGGAAGTTATTGGTTAAAAACTGGAGGTAAAAGTTAGAAATGAGTTGTTTTTAAATCAGAAATTAGCTGGTGTTTTTTAAACTGTACTCTACTGTACTGTATTTTGTACTGTACTCTTTTGTACTTTAATCTTCTAGAGTATTCTCTTTTGTACTGTACCGTTTTGTATTGTGCTGTACTCTACTGTACTGTACTTATTTGTGTTGTATTCTTCTGTAGTGTACTGTATTGTTTTATACTGTATTCTTGTGTACTGTCCTCTTTTGAATTATAGTGTACAGTTTTGTACTCTACTCTTCTGTCCTGTAATCTTTTGTACTTTCCTCTTCTACTTTGATGGTTTCTTTGAAGAAAACTGCAGAATTACAGCAGCAAAAACACAACAGTGCAAATCAAAGGCATAAATCAGGGAACGCTATAACATTTACACCATTCATGACTGTATGTCTATCATAAATTTGCTCGAATGGAAGCCAATGTGTTCTTTTTAACCTGCAATGGCTCTAAATACGTCTTAATATATTAATAATAACAACATTTCAGTCAGTCATTCTACACTGTGAGGGAACCTATTCAGTGTGTTGGAGGTTCTTTGTCCAGGTCACTCCTGGCATCTTGGCCTTTTGGTATGTTGGGTCAGATCTGAGATCTGAAGTCACAAAGTGCCCTCTAGTGGCAGGAGTGTGTATCTGCAGTGAGTGTGAAGAGTTCAGTGGTGGAATAAACTGTGTGTGTGTGTGTGTTAGTGGTGGGATGGACAGTGTGTGTAAGACAGCAGGCCTCAGGCTCCTGAAGTGTTAATTGGAATAAATTTTTATGGCTGTAACTTGGTGTCTCAGTGCTGCTGATCTGAGTCTCAGGCGAGTCCAACTGCACCGAGTTCCACACACTATCAGAGAGAGCGATCTAGAGTGACTGTTAGCTTAATGCGCCTATTTCTTTTAAAAGGACATCAGCGAACGGACAGCTTGGCGAAATAGCCCAGGTGTAGTCACTCAGACACATTCGGTGTCCAAATCGTGCTTCGATAGTGTCAGAGCGCTGACTTCTAGTGCTTATTAGTCACATTTACATTTATGGCATTTGGCTGACGCTCTTCTCCAGAGCAACTTACAGTTTGATCATTTTACACAGGTAGGCGAAGGCGGTGTTGGGAGTCTTGCCCAAGGACTCTTATTGGTATAGTGTAGGGTGGGGGATTGAACCCCAGTCTACAGCATTGAAGGCAGAGGTGTTACCCACTACACTAACCAACCACATCAGCTTCATAGGTCCAGTGCTTTGGACGCCAAACATGTCCATCTGGGACGAAGTGGAAAACTATACAACTGAAAAATGTCAGCAAAACAACGACTGTAATGTACATAAGCTGAGCTACATCGGCTAAAATGAAAGTCGCGTGCAAAAGTTCGTGCACCTTCGGTCAAACGTACCCGTTCGTTTTCAAGGGGGCCATAAGGTCGTGCTCTTCAGAGAGCGCACATTTTAGTGACTTGTAGATGCATTGAAGTATTTATTTGAGTTTGTTTTCTGAGTTTAAAATATGGGGGAAATGGAAATGATCCCATGGAAAAGTTGTGGCGCGTTTATTTTTCGTTTAGATTTATATTTGATGGGTTTTTCTTTTTTCACTTCTAACGAAAACTGAGAACTAAAATTTGCAGCTCGTTTTCACTTAGAAAGGCAGCATGTACGACTGACCAAGGGTGCACAAACCTCTGCGCGTGACGCTGTAATAGTGCGCAGTTTCGTTTTAGCCGATGCAGTTCAGGTAATGTACCTTATACTGGTGGTTTTACCTGACGTAGTTTTCGTAGTTGCCCAGAGTCAATCGGCCGAAGCCAATTTTTGGTACCAAACGCAATGGAGAAGTGAAGCTAACATTAAGGGTGGGGTTAGGGTTGGTCAGTTAAAGCTACACTGGCTTAAACTACGTCAGCTAACACTGTCAACTGCACCGAGCTAAAGCTGAACTGCATCGGCTACGACCGAATCAACGTAATTACAGCTAAAATTACATCAGCTAAACTACATGTTTACATACTACACACACACACACACACACACACACACACACACACACACACACACACACACACAGTCGCTGGCACCCCCCTGCTTCATCCAGTCCAGGAGGAAAATAATTACGGTTCTGTACAGATAACAATGGCCCCTGAACATCTGTGCAGGCCTCGATCCTGCGCACATTAACCACAGGATGGGCTAATGGTGGCTGTGTGTGCCCATTTGATGGGCCGCCCTGTGCTCCTGCGCTTGGCGAGGACCGCATCAACACAGACGCTGGGACAAATGAGGAGCACACACACACACACACACACACACACACACACACACCGAGGCATGCGACTCTATGGCTGCACTCAGACGGCGGAGCGTATTCCACAAAATATCCACGTTCAATCCACGAAGAATCTGCTTCGGACACGTTTGGCGAAAAGGCTTCCACACCACATCACACTGAACGAAGACACGAAAGAACCCTAACACGAATTACTCCTCTGTTGTGAGAACGACGGGAGAGAACGAAATCCAGTAGGTTCCATTCTCCCAGCTCGGCCCTGAACGTGAAGAACCAGGGAGCGAAGAGACACAGCGCACAAAGTGAGCTACGGACCAAGCTGCGGTGGTCGGCGGCGCTCGGCCTCTACAGCCCCAGTTCCAGTGAAGTTGGGACGTTGTGTAAAACATAAATAAAAACAGAAAACGATGATTTGCAAATCCTTTTCAACCGATATTCAGTTGAATTCACTACAAAGACGAGATATTTAATGTTCAAACGGATAAACTTTATTGATTTTTGCAAATATTCACTCATTTTGAATTTGATGCCTGCAACACGTTCCAGAGAAGTTGGGACAGAGGCGTGTTTCCCACTGTGTTACATCACCTTTCCTTTAACACTCAATAAGCGTTTGGGAACTGAGGACACTGATTGTTGAAGCTTTGTAGGTGGAATTCTTTCCCATTCCTGCTTGATGTACAGCTTCAGCTGCTCAGCAGTCCGGGGGGCTCCGCTGTCGTATTTTGAGCTTCATAATGTGCCACACATTTTCAATGGGAGACGGTCTGGACTGCAGGCAGGTCAGTCTAGTACCCGCACTCTTTTACTACGAAGCCACGCTGTTGTAACACGTGCAGAATGTGGCTCGGCGTCGTCTTGCTGAAATAAGCAGGACGTCCCTGAAAAAGACGCTGCTTGGATGGCAGCAGATGTTCCTCCAAAACCTGGATGGACCTTTCAGCATTAATGGGGCCTTCACAGATGTGCAGGTTACCCCTGCCATGGGCACTAACACACCCCCCCACACCATCAGAGATGCTGGCTTTTGAACTTTGAGCTGAAAACAATCCGGACAGTCCTTTTCCTCTTTGGCCCGGAGGACACGACGTCCATGATTTCCAGAAACAGTGTGAAATGTGGACGCGTCAGACCACAGGACACTTTTCCACTCTGCGTCAGTCCATCTCAGATGAGCTCGGCCCAGAGAAGCCGGCGGCGTTTCTGGGTGGTGTTGATATCTGGCTTCGCTTTGCATGGCAGAGTTTTAACCTGCACTTGTAGATGGAGCGACGAACTGAGTTCACTGACAGTGGTTTTCCGAAGTGTTCCTGAGCCCATGTGGGAATATCCATTACAGAATGATGTGGGTTTTTAATGCAGTGCCGTCTGAGGGGTCGAAGGTCACGGGCATTCAGTGTTGGTTTTCTGCCTCGCCGCTTACCTGCAGAGATTTCTCCAGATTCTCTGGATCTTCTGATGATATTATGGACTGTAGATGATGAATCCCTAAATTCCTGCAGTTGCACGTTGAGGAACGTTGTTCTTAAACTGTTGGACTATTTGCTCACGCAGTTGTTCACTAAGTGGTGAACCTCGCCCGTCCTTGCTTGTGAACGACTGAGCCTTTCAGGGAGGCTCCCTTTATACCCAATCATGACACTCACCTGTTTCCAGTTAACCTGCTCACCTGTGGAATGTTCCCAACAGGTGTTTTTTGAGCATTCCTCAACTTTCCCAGTCTTTTGTTGCCCCTGTCCCAACTTCTTTGGAACGTGTTGCAGGCATCAAATTCAAAATGAGTGAATATTTGCAAAAATCAATAAAGTTTATCAGTTTGAACATTAAATATCTCGTCTTTGTAGTGAATTCAATTGAATATCGGTTGAAAAGGATTTGTAAATCATTAGATTCTGTTTTTATTTATGTTTTACACAACGTCCCAACTTCACTGGAATTGGGGTTGTATACAGCAGAAAACGTGCAGCCCACAGAATCTGCATCCTGCCTTCTGATATAATGACGTTTCAAGGGGAAGAGGATCTCATTTCAGTTAAACTACATCACCTAAAGCTACACCAGTTAAAACTACACCAGATAAAACAGCATAAGCTACAATTACACCAGCAGCACCAGTTAAACTACATCACCTAAACTACACCAGCTAAAACTACACCTGAACTACACCAGCTAAACTACACCAACTAAAACTACACCATTTAAACTACACCAGCTAAAGCTATACCAGCTAAAGCTATACCAGTGAGAAAACAATACCATCAACTATACCAACTGAAACTACTGCAGCAAAAGTTACACCGACTGAAACTACACCAGCATCAACCATACAAGCCAAATCTTGTCAGCTAAACTACATCAGCTTAGCTCCACCAGCTAAACCACATCAGCTTAACTCCACCAGCTAAACTGCACTAGCTCAACATCATCAGCTAAACTACATCAGCTTAACTCCACCAGCTAAACTACATCAGCTTAACTCCACCAGCTAAACTGCACTAGCTCAACATCATCAGCTAAACTACATCAGCTTAACTCCACCAGCTAAACCACATCAGCTTAACTCCACCAGCTAAACTACATCAGCTTAACTCCACCAGATACAACTAAACCAGCTAAACTACACCAGTTAAAACTACACCAGCTAAAGCTACACCAACTGAAACTACACCAGCTAAACTACCTCCGCTAAAGTTACACCAACTGAAACTACATCAGCATCAACCATACAAGCCAAATCTTGTCAGTTAAAACTACAGAAGTTCAATTGTTTCAGCTAAAACTACATCAGCCAAACAATATCTCCTCAGCTACATCAGCTAAACTACACCAGCTAAACTACATCAGCTCAACTACATAATCTAAACTACATCAGCTAAACTACATCAGTTCAACTTCATCAGCTAAACTACATCAGCTTAACTCCACCAGCTAAACTACATCAGCTTAACTCCACCAGCTAAACTACATCAGCTTTACTCCACCAGCTAAACATCAGCTCAACTTCATCAGCTAAACTACATCAGCTTAACTCCACCAGCTAAACTACACCAGCTTTGCTCCACCAACTGAACTTCATCAGCTAAACTACACCAGCTTAACTCCACCAGCTAAACTACATCAGCTTTACTCCATCAGCTAAACATCAGCTCAACTTCATCAGCTAAACTACATCAGCTCAACTTCATCAGCTAAACTACATCAGCTTAACTCCACCAGCTAAACTACATCAGCTTTACTCCACCAGCTAAACTACATCAGCTTAACTCCACCAGCTAAACTACACCAGCTTACCTCCACCAGCTAAACTACATCGGCTTAACTCCACTAGCTAAACTACACCAGCTTAATTTCATCAACTAAACTACATCATCTTAACTCCACCAGCTAAACTACACCATCTTAACTCCACCGGCTAAACTACATCAGCTTACCTCCACCAGCTAAACTACATCAGTTCAACTTCATCAACTAAACTACATCATCTTAACTCCACCAGCTAAACTACACCAGCTTAACTCCACCAGCTCAACTACATCATCTTAACTCCCCCAGGTAAACTATGCCAGCTTACCTCCACCAGCTAAACTACATCAGCTTAACTTCATCAGCTCAACTACATCATCTTAATTCCACCAGCTAAACTACACCATCTTAACTCCACCAGCTAAACTACACCATCTTAACTCCACCAGCTAAACTACATCAGCTTACCTCCACCAGCTAAACTACATCGGCTTAACTCCACTAGCAAAACTACACCAGCTTAACTTCATCAACTAAACTACATCATCTTAACTCCACCAGCTAAACTACATCGGCTTAACTCCACCAGCTAATCTACACCAGCTTAACTTCATCAGCTCAACTACATCATCTACACTACATCAGTTTAACTACATCAGCTAAAGCAAATGTTGGTCTAGTTGGGTGTGTGTGTGTGTGTGTGTGTGTGTGTGTGTGTGTGTGTGTGTGCCCAGCTGATGGGGGTCCTGTGCCCCCGCTCTTGGCGCTGGGCGTGTCAACACAGACGCTGGGACAAATGTGGGGGCACACACACACACAGACGCTGGGACAAATGTGGGGGCACACACACACACACACACACACACACAGACGCTGGGACAAATGTGGCAGCAGTTGTTGTGTTCTGGGCTCGTTTGCCTGGGCCTGGCTCCACTTGGAGCGATCTGGGATCGTTTAGCCTGAGCCGGGCAGCCAGCACACATGTGACGCCTCCGCGGAGGGTCTGTGGGGAACAGACCGCACACACACACACACACACACACACACACACACACACACACACACAGCGTACGGAGACGTGGGTTCTGCTGCAGCAGGTCAGCTACTGTAGGAGCTTCAGCCTGATTCTCACTGAAGTGTTAGACAGCAGAGGATGGGAAGCCCACCTCAATCTGTTTATTTTCAATATCTCTCTTTCTCTACCACCCTCTCTCACTCTGGTTCCCTCCGTCTTCTGCTTTATTGTGTCTTGTTCTCAGTGTTTTTGTCTCTTTCAGCTTTTGTTTGTGTCTGTAGCTGTTAGGCAACAGTTGATTTTTACTAGTTGACTAGTCGTCACTACTGCATGTTTAGAAGTACCCTGTTTTTAAAAGTGTGTTCTAGACGTCTGTGAAAAGTATGCTGTTAGGACGTTGCTGAGAGTGGCTGGTTGCAGCAGCAGATGCTGCAGTTTGAGGTGTGAGATATTTACTGTTGTAATAGAGTGAGTTTCAGTCTCTGCACACTAAAGTACTCAAGACTGTCTGATGTTAACTGTACGATAAAATCATGACAGCTCTCCTAGACTACACCAGCTAAACCACGCCAACTAAAACTACATCAGCTAAAAGTACACTAACTAAAATTACATCAGCTAAAATTACACCAGCTAAACTACGCCAACTAAAACTACACCAACTAAAATTACATCAGCTAAAACTACACCAGCTAAACTACACCAACTAAATCTATACCAACTAAAATTACATCAGCTAAAACTACACCAGCTAAACTACGCCAACTAAAACTACAACTAAAACTACACCAACTAAAATTACATCAGCTAAAATTACACCAGCTAAAACTACACCAGCTAAACTATGCCAACTAAAACTACAACAACTAAAATTACATCAGTTAAAACTACACCAACTGAAATTACATTGGCTAAATTACAACAGCTAAAACTACACCAGCTAAACTATGCCAACTAAAACTACACCAACTAAAACTACACCCACTAACACTACACAAACTAAACTTACATCAGCTAAAACTACACCAACTAAAATTAGATCAGCTAAAACTACACCAACTAAAATTAGATCAGCTAAAACTACACCAACTAAAACTACACCAACTAAAATGAGATCAGCTAAAACTACACCAACTAAAACTATATCAACTAAAATTACATAAGCTAAAACTACACCAACTAAAATTACATCAGACTAAAACTACAGCTAAAACAACACTGGCTAAACTATGCCAACTAAAACTACACCAACTAAAGCTACATCAGCTAAAACTAGACCAAGTAAAATTACATCTGCTAAAACTACACCCACTAACCCTACACAAACTAAACTTACATCAGCTAAAACTACACCAACTAAAATTAGATCAGCTAAAACTACACCAACTAAAACTATACCAATTAAAATTACATAAGCTAAAACTACACCAACTAAAATTACATCAGACTAAAACTACAGCTAAAACAACACTGGCTAAACTATGCCAACTAAAACTACACCAACTAAAGCTACATCAGCTAAAACTAGACCAACTAAAATTACATCTGCTAAAACTACACCAGCTGAAACTACACCAGCTAAACTACACCAACTAAAACTACATCTTCTAAAACTACATGAACTAAAACTACACCAACTAAAATTACAGCAGCTAAAACTACACATCATGAATGTGATGTGAACTTTTTTAGGACCGTTCTCAAGAACACATTTAAGACTTAGGAAGATATTGGAGAACGAAGCCCATTGAGTTTAAGTTGGAAAAAGGCATGAAGGCAAAGAGAAAAAGATGAACCGGCTGAGTTTTTATTTTAAGTCGCTGGAGAGTAAGTGATGAGTCATGTTTGAACTGGCCCCGTTATGTCATGTTACCATACAGTGGACTCTTTCTCGCAACATTAACACCAGTGAGACCAAGATTTTACACGTTTATCCAGCAAAGCGAATCATTCCCAGACACCAACTAATCTTTGACCAGCACCTTGTGGGAACATCTGTCTTAAAAACTGGACACAGGTATATACACTTACTCTCTCTCTCTCTCTCTCTCTCTCTTTCTTTCTTTCTTGCTTTCTTTCAACCTTTTGGTCTTTCTCGATTCTTCTCTCTGTCTTTACCTACCTGCGTCCAATTTTGGAGACAGATGTCCTCAGCTTTCATAGTTCTCTGTTATTCTCTCCACACATACTTCTTCTTCCAGGTGTGAACGGTGGCGAATTCTCTGCTTAAAGCCTGGCCAGGTAAGACTTCCTGTGCGGTTTGCAGTTAAGCTGGTGTGATGGTGTTAAATGCCTCATATGAAGAAGATACATGCTGTGGAGAAACTCCAGATGCCTCATTTCCACCATGAGCTTTTATTCCTTCTGCTGCCACATTGTGTGAAGTCTTGCTCACTCTTTTTAATTGGCTCTCAGAGAAACCTGTGTTCGAACAAATTACCACCGCTTGCAGTTGAGGACTTGTGAAGAATTTCTGATGAGAAATAGGCCTCAGTTCTCACTCTGGACTCTAAAACTTTACCATCGCAATTAAAAGCGCTGATATTTACATGTCATCATTAAACAAGGACAGGCACATTATTAACAGTGTGACATTCTAAAGCCCACACTGACCACACCAAATTCACATTCTTCAACAAGTCCCATCGTTTACCAAACACCAACATTCTCCCAAACACCATACTATTCTTCCCCAAACCCCACTGTTCTCCAACAAACCCCACCATTCTCCAACAAATACCTCCATACTCCACAAAACACCAATATTCTCCCAAACACCATACTATTCTTCCCCAAACCCCACTGTTCTCCAACAAACCCCACCATTCTCCAACAAATACCTCCATACTCCACAAAACACCAATATTCTCCAATTAATTCTACCATTCTCCACCAAACACAACCATTCTTTAGCAAACACCACCATTCTCCAACACCATCATTCTCAACAAAACACCACCATTCTTAAACAAACACCATCATTCTCCACCAAACACCATCATTCTCCACCAAACATCAACATTCTCCCCAAACATCGTCATCCTCCACGATACACCATCATTCTCCCCAAGCAATGTCATTCTCCACCAAACACCATCATTCACCCCAAGCAATGTCATTCTCCACCATACACCATCATTCTCCCCAAGCAATGTCATTCTCCACCAAACACCATCATTCTCCCAAACATCGTCATCCTCCACCATACACCATCATTCTCCCCAAACATCGTCATCCTCCACCATACACCATCATTCTCCCCAAACATCGTCATCCTCCACCATACACCATCATTCTCCCCAAACATCGTCATCCTCTACCAAACACCATCATTCTCCCCAAGCAATGTCATTCTCCACCAAACACCATCATTCTCCCCAAGCAATGTCATTCTCCACCAAACACCATCATTCACCCCAAGCAATGTCATTCTCCACCATACACCATCATTCTCCCCAAGCAATGTCATTCTCCACCAAACACCATCATTCTCCCAAACATCGTCATCCTCCACCATACACCATCATTCTCCCCAAACATCGTCATCCTCCACCAAACACCATCATTCTCCCCAAGCAATGTCATTCTCCACCATACACCATCATTCTCCCCAAGCAATGTCATTCTCCACCAAACACCATCATTCTCCCAAACATCGTCATCCTCCACCATACACCATCATTCTCCCCAAACATCGTCATCCTCCACCAAACACCATCATTCTCCCCAAGCAATGTCATTCTCCACCAAACACCATCATTCTCCCCAAGCAATGTCATTCTCCACCATACACCATCATTCTCCCCAAACAATGTAATTCTCCACCAAGCACCATCATTCTTCTCCAAACAGCAACATTCTCCACCAAACCCCAGCATTCTCTAACAAACAACTTTCTCCCCCAACTACTGACATACTCCTACAAACACTACCACTCTCAACCAAACACCAACATTCTCCAGCAAACACCCACATTCTTCACCAAACGCCACTGTTCTCCACCAAAGATCACCATACTCCACCAAATGTTGCCTCCAACAAATCCTACTATTCTCCACTAAACATACCATTCACCACCAAACACCATCATTCCCCACCAAACACCATCATTCTCCAACAAATAGTACCATTCTCCACCAAACAACATCATTCTCCAACAAACACCACCATTCTCTACCAACCACCAATATGTTCAACAAACTCTACCATTTCCTGGCAAACCCCACCGTTCTACACCAAATACAAACATTCCTTAACAAACCTTACAATTCTGTACCAAACTCCACCAAACACCACCATTCTCCACCAAACCCCACTATTCTCCATCAAACACCACCATTCTCCAACAAACACCACTATTCTCCACAAAACACATTCAGTCTCCCCCAAACCCCATTATTTTCCATTAAATACATCATTCTCTACCTGACACCAACTGTTTTAAACAATTTTCCATCTTTATGATATTCCAGTACAGTGACATACAAGTCAAATGAACCAGCATGAACGTGAAGGAGAACGTTCTACCAAATCCCAACTGCACATACATGCAAACCAGTCCAGTATCTGGATTTGTTAGAGCATGTTTTCGTTTGACAGCTCCACAGTTTGCTGTTTCGTAGATATCAGCACACTTAAACCAAGTACACAGTTCTTAATTGCTCAGGTCTGGTGTTTGGGTAGCTGTAGGAGAGAAAACATGTGGACCATCTGGGGGATCCCGAGAGGACTGAGTCGAGAAATGCTGTGTTAAAGGATAAATGAGTTGGTTCACTATGAGCTACACTCTGTTTCTTAAGTCCTTAGTGAAAAGTTCAGAATGCAGATGTAGAAAAGAGCATAATCAACAGCCTGATTCTTCTCCTAAGGGTCTTCTTCTACTGTGTGATACTGTAACAATACAGCCCTCACTTCAAAACATAACTGTTAATGTGAAAAAGGAAGCTTGTTCTTCAGGGAAAAAAACTGAATTTCTTTGAATAAATGCATGTAAACTTGAGAGGAAAAAGACAGCATTTACACATGAAACCGTGTTTGTAGGGACCCCAGTACTCACCCAGTCCAGCTTCTGCTTCAACTACCTTTCCAGACTAGCAAGCAGCAAGCAAGCAAGGTTTATTTATATAGCGTTATATTTTACAGCAGGTGTTGTCACAAAGCAGCTTTACAGAACACTCAGTATTACAGACAGAGAAGAAAAGAAAATCTGGGTCCGAGCCCCCATGAACGTCGCCAGTGGTGACAGTGGCAAGGAATAACTCCCTAAAGAGGAAGAAATCTTAAGAGGAACCAAGACTCAGAAGGGGAACCCATCCTCCTCTGGTCGACACCAGACAGCAAAGATTGTTACTATGAAGTTTTATAGAGCAAAGTGGGGAAAAAAAAGAAAGCAGTGGCTGATTAGATCAGTTTATGATGATGCAGCAGCAGCAACAGCGGCAGTCAAGCCGATCAGGACAGAAGAGGCAACAGCATCAGATGCTCAGGATGGGCAGCTGATCAACTCGGCAGAGAAAGGAAAGAGAAACACAGAGTCAGTTCTGTAAAGAGTGACTGAACACAGATTACTGATGGAGCTTTATTAATTCTAGGTACCAGTAGTGAGCAGCACCTTGTGATCTAAGCAGGCATGATGGTTCATAGTGGGAGAGAAGGTCACTCAGGTACTGAGGGGCGAGTCCGTTTAGAGCTTTATAGGTCAGTGATAGGATTTTATAATCAGTGTGAAATTTAACTGGTAACCAGTGCAGGGCTGATAAAACTGGGTTGACCTGGTCAAACTTTCTGGTTCTTGTGAGACTCTGGCTGCAGCGTTCTGGACCAGCTGAAGCTTGTTGAGGCTTTTGCTGGGACATCCAGACAGCAGGACATTACAGTGTCCAGCCTTGAAGTAATAAAAGCATGAACTAGCTTTTCTGCATCCTGTAGAGATCATGCATTTCTTAATTTAGCGATATTGCGGAGATGCAGGACGGCTGTTCTAGTGATATTAGTTATATGTGCGTCGAAGGACAGATCAGCGTCCAGCACGACACCAAGACTTTTAACAGATGAGCTCGATGCAGCTGAGAAATTAAGTTCTAGTGTTGAGTTAGACAGTTTGTTTCTAGCTGCTTTTGGACAAAGAAGCAGGACCTCTGTTTTATCTGAGTTAAGTAGCAGAAAGTTACTTGACATCCAATCTTTTATGTCTTTTATACAGTCCTCAAGCTTGTTTGATTGATCCTCAATCAAAGTTTAATTTTATCATCTGGTTTGCTTGATATGTATAACTGAGTGTCATCGGCATAGCAGTGGAAATTTATGCCGTGTTTACTGATAATGGTGTCTAATGGTAGCATATAAATTGTGAATAATATAGGCCCTAAAACAGAGCCTTGTGGAACACCATACTTAACTTTTGCAAGGACAGATGATTCACCCTTAACATTAACGAACTGATAGAGATCAGCAAGGTGGGATCTGAACCAGGAAAGAGCTGTTCCTGTTACCCCTACAAGGTTTTCTAGTCTATCTTAGTAAGATTGCATGGTCTATTGTCTCAAATACTGCATTAAGATCAAGAAGAACTAACAGAGACACATTTCCTTTGTCAGAGAAAAATAAAAGATCATTTACAATTTTTACCAGTGCTGTTTCTGTACTGTGATGTGGCCTAAAACCAGACTGAAATTTTTCAAATAGATGATTCCTATACAAATAAGAGGTGGATCCACACTATCACAGGATAGCAGATAAGCATGGGTCGAGGTTAGACTTCACTAAGATGTCATATTTTAGAGGACTGAATTGGAAAATTAGGTCAGAAATTGAGACACATGCCACATGATCGGTCTTCTTCAAGAGCAAATATAATAAATCTCTAATTCAGTGATCTACTGAAAACACTACTGAATCTGAAGTATGTAGAGATCTTTGATTTTTTTATTGCTCTAAGGTATTAAGTAATTATTGGGTTGAATATTGCTGTTGGAACAAAACCTTGTGTCTCCAAAATGGTAACTTTACAGGAGAAGGAAAAAAAAAACACTTTACTTTTAATGTAAATGCAACCAGAATTTTTTCCAAGTTATTTTGGGCCCTTTGTTTTAATCCATTCATCATGAAATACATAAACAACATAAAGGACAAGAGGCCTTTTCAAAGAGTCCAAAATCAACAAAAATGGATATATATATATATATATATATATATATATATATATATATATATATATATATATATATATATGTACATTCTGATTAACCCTCCTGTCCTTTTCACCTACTGCCCCTTACTTTAGTGTTCCCGGTCAAAGTTGACCGGTCTGTTTTAACTGCTCTTATATTAGCAAAAAAAACATTTTTCACTTCCATATTTTTATTCAACATTCTTTAGCTGTGAACAACGTCTCAAAATAGAGTTTAATCTGAATTTATAGAATGAGACATAAAATAACTGCAGTGAAAATACAAACAGAGTGAGTGAGTTGGGGGTGTGTATGAGGATGAGGGAGTGAGTTGGGGGGGTGTGTATGAGGATGAGTGAGTGAGTTGGGGGGTGTATGAGGATGAGTGAGTGAGTTGGGGGGTGTATGAGGATAAGTGAGTGAGTTGGGGGGGTGTGTATGAGGATGAGTGAGTGAGTTGGGGGGTGTGTATGAGGATGAGTGAGTGAGTTGGGGGGTGTGTATGAGGATGAGTGAGTGAGTTGGGAGGTGTATGAGGATGAGTGAGTTGGGGGTGTGTATGAGGATGAGTGAGTGAGTTGGGAGGTGTATGAGGATGAGTGAGTTGGGGGTGTGTATGAGGATGAGTGAGTGAGTTGGGGGGTGTATGAGGATGAGTGAGTGAGTTGGGGGGTGTATGAGGATGAGTGAGTGAGTTGGGGGTGTGTATGAGGATGAGTGAGTGAGTTGGGGGGGTGTGTATGAGGATGAGTGAGTGAGTTGGGGGGGTGTGTATGAGGATGAGTGAGTGAGTTGGGGGGTGTATGAGGATGAGTGAGTGAGTTGGGGGGGTGTGTATGAGGATGAGTGAGTGAGTTGGGGGGTGTGTATGAGGATGAGTGAGTGAGTTGGGGGGGTGTGTATGAGGATGAGCGAGTGAGTTGGGGGGTGTGTATGAGGATGAGCGAGTGAGTGGGGGGGTGTGTATGAGGAAGACTGAATGAGTTGGGGGGTGTGTATGAGGATGAGTGAGTGAGTTGGGGGGTGTGTATGAGGATGAGTGAGTGAGTTGGGGGGTTTGTATGAGGATGAGTGAGTGAGTGGGGGGGTGTGTATGAGGATGAGTGAGTGCGTTGGGGGGTGTGTATGAGGATGAGCGAGTGAGTTGGGGGGTGTGTATGAGGATGAGTGAGTGAGTGGGGGGGTGTGTATGAGGATGAGTGAGTGCGTTGGGGGGTGTGTATGAGGATGAGCGAGTGAGTTGGGGGGTGTGTATGAGGATGAGTGAGTGAGTTGTGGGGGTGTGTATGAGGATGAGTGAGTGAGTGGGGGGGTGTGTATGAGGATGAGTGAGTGAGTTGGGGGGGTGTGTATGAGGATGAGTGAGTGAGTTGGGGGGGTGTGTATGAGGATGAGTGAGTGAGTTGGGGGGTGTATGAGGATGAGTGAGTGAGTTGGGGGGTGTGTATGAGGATGAGCGAGTGCGTTGGGGGGTGTGTATGAGGATGAGCGAGTGAGTTGGGGGGTGTGTATGAGGATGAGCGAGTGAGTGGGGGGGTGTGTATGAGGATGAGTGAATGAGTTGGGGGGTGTGTATGAGGATGAGTGAGTGAGTTGGGGGGTGTGTATGAGGATGAGTGAGTGAGTTGGGGGGTTTGTATGAGGATGAGTGAGTGAGTGGGGGGGTGTGTATGAGGATGAGTGAGTGCGTTGGGGGGTGTGTATGAGGATGAGCGAGTGAGTTGGGGGGTGTGTATGAGGATGAGTGAGTGAGTGGGGGGGTGTGTATGAGGATGAGTGAGTGCGTTGGGGGGTGTGTATGAGGATGAGCGAGTGAGTTGGGGGGTGTGTATGAGGATGAGTGAGTGAGTTGGGGGGGTGTGTATGAGGATGAGTGAGTGAGTGGGGGGGTGTGTATGAGGATGAGCGAGTGAGTTGGGGGGGTGTGTATGAGGATGAGTGAGTGAGTTGGGGGGGTGTGTATGAGGATGAGTGAGTGAGTTGGGGGGTGTATGAGGATGAGTGAGTGAGTTGGGGGGTGTGTATGAGGATGAGCGAGTGCGTTGGGGGGTGTGTATGAGGATGAGCGAGTGAGTTGGGGGGTGTGTATGAGGATGAGCGAGTGAGTGGGGGGGTGTGTATGAGGATGAGTGAATGAGTTGGGGGGTGTGTATAAGGATGAGTGAGTGAGTTGGGGGGTGTGTATGAGGATGAGTGAGTGAGTTGGGGGGGTGTGTATGAGGATGAGTGAGTGAGTGGGGGGGTATGTATGAGGATGAATGAGTTGGGGGGTGTGTATGAGGATGAATGAGTTGGGGGGTGTGTATGAGGATGAATGAGTTGGGGAGTGTGTATGAGGATGAGTGAGTGAGTTGGGGGGTGTGTATGAGGATGAGTGAGTGAGTTGGGGGGGTGTGTATGAGGATGAGTGAGTGAGTTGGGGGGGTGTGTATGAGGATGAGTGAGTGACTTGGGGGGGTGTGTATGAGGATGAGTGAGTGAGTTGGGGGGTGTGTATGAGGATGAGCGAGTGAGTGGGGGGGTGTGTATGAGGAAGACTGAATGAGTTGGGGGGTGTGTATGAGGATGAGTGAGTGAGTTGGGGGGTGTGTATGAGGATGAGTGAGTGAGTTGGGGGGTTTGTATGAGGATGAGTGAGTGAGTGGGGGGGTGTGTATGAGGATGAGTGAGTGCGTTGGGGGGTGTGTATGAGGATGAGCGAGTGAGTTGGGGGGTGTGTATGAGGATGAGTGAGTGAGTGGGGGGGTGTGTATGAGGATGAGTGAGTGCGTTGGGGGGGTGTGTATGAGGATGAGCGAGTGAGTTGGGGGGTGTGTATGAGGATGAGTGAGTGAGTTGGGGGGGTGTGTATGAGGATGAGTGAGTGAGTGGGGGGGTGTGTATGAGGATGAGTGAGTGAGTTGGGGGGGTGTGTATGAGGATGAGTGAGTGAGTTGGGGGGGTGTGTATGAGGATGAGTGAGTGAGTTGGGGGGTGTATGAGGATGAGTGAGTGAGTTGGGGGGTGTGTATGAGGATGAGCGAGTGCGTTGGGGGGTGTGTATGAGGATGAGCGAGTGAGTTGGGGGGTGTGTATGAGGATGAGCGAGTGAGTGGGGGGGTGTGTATGAGGATGAGTGAATGAGTTGGGGGGTGTGTATGAGGATGAATGAGTTGGGGGGTGTGTATGAGGATGAGTGAGTGAGTTGGGGGGGTGTGTATGAGGATGAATGAGTTGGGGAGTGTGTATGAGGATGAGTGAGTGAGTTGGGGGGTGTGTATGAGGATGAGTGAGTGAGTTGGGGGGGTGTGTATGAGGATGAGTGAGTGAGTTGGGGGGGTGTGTATGAGGATGAGTGAGTGAGTTGGGGGGGTGTGTATGAGGATGAGTGAGTGACTTGGGGGGTGTGTATGAGGATGAGTGAGTGAGTTGTGGGGGTGTGTATGAGGATGAGTGAGTGAGTTGGGGGGGTGCATGAGGAAGAGTGAGTGAGTTGGGGGGGTGTGTATGAGGATGAGTGAGTGAGTTGGGGGGTGTGTATGAGGATGAATGAGTTGGGGGGGGTGTATGAGGATGAGTGAGTGAGTTGGGGGGTGTGTATGAGGATGAGTGAGTGAGTTGGGGGGGTGTGTATGAGGATGAGTGAGTGAGTTGGGGGGGTGTGTATGAGGATGAGTGAGTGAGTTGGGGGGGTGTGTATGAGGATGAGTGAGTGAGTTGGGGGGTGTGTGTATGAGGATGAGTGAGTGAGTTGGGGGGTGTGTATGAGGATGAATGAGTTGGGGGGTGTGTATGAGGATGAGTGAGTGAGTTGGGGGGTGTGTATGAGGATGAGTGAGTGAGTTGGGGGGTGTGTATGAGGATGAGCGAGTGAGTTTGGGGGGTGTGTATGAGGATGAATGAGTTGGGGGGTGTGTATGAGGATGAGTGAGTGAGTTGGGGGGTGTGTATGAGGATGAATGAGTTGGGGGGTGTATATGAGGATGAGTGAGTGAGTTGGGGGGTGTGTATGAGGATGAGTGAGTGAGTTGGGGGGGTGTGTATGGGGGTGAGTGAGTGAGTTGGTGGGGTGTATGAGGATGACTGAGTGAGTTTGGGGGGTGTGTATGAGGATGAGTGAGTTGGGGGGGTGTATGAGGATGAGTGAGTGAGTTTGGGGGGTATGTATGAGGATGAGTGAGTGAGTTGGGGGGGGGTGTAGGAGGATGAGTGAGTGAGTTGGGGGTGTGTATGAGGATGAGTGATTGAGTTTGGGGGGTATGTATGAGGATGAGTGAGTGAGTTGGGGGGGGGTGTAGGAGGATGAGTGAGTGAGTTGGGGGGTGTATGAGGATGAGTGAGTGAGTTTGGGGGGTATGTATGAGGATGACTGAGTGAGTTGGGGGGGGTGTAGGAGGATGAGTGAGTGAGTTGGGGGTGTGTATGAGGATGAGTGAGTGAGTTTGGGGGGTATGTATGAGGATGAGTGAGTGAGTTGGGGGTGGGGTGTAGGAGGATGAGTGAGTGAGTTGGGTGGTGTGTATGAGGATGAGTGAGTGAGTTGAGAGTGTGTATGAGGATGAGTGAGATGGGGGGGTGTATGAGGATGATTGAGTGAGTTGGGGGTGTGTATGAGGATGAGTGAGTGAGTTGGGGGTGTGTGTATGAGGATGAGTGAGTGACTTGGGGGGGTGTGTATGAGGATGAGTGAGTGAGTTGGGGGGTGTGTATGAGGATGAGCGAGTGAGTGGGGGGGTGTGTATGAGGAAGACTGAATGAGTTGGGGGGTGTGTATGAGGATGAGTGAGTGAGTTGGGGGGTGTGTATGAGGATGAGTGAGTGAGTTGGGGGGTTTGTATGAGGATGAGTGAGTGAGTGGGGGGGTGTGTATGAGGATGAGTGAGTGCGTTGGGGGGTGTGTATGAGGATGAGCGAGTGAGTTGGGGGGTGTGTATGAGGATGAGTGAGTGAGTGGGGGGGTGTGTATGAGGATGAGTGAGTGCGTTGGGGGGGTGTGTATGAGGATGAGCGAGTGAGTTGGGGGGTGTGTATGAGGATGAGTGAGTGAGTTGGGGGGGTGTGTATGAGGATGAGTGAGTGAGTGGGGGGGTGTGTATGAGGATGAGTGAGTGAGTTGGGGGGGTGTGTATGAGGATGAGTGAGTGAGTTGGGGGGGTGTGTATGAGGATGAGTGAGTGAGTTGGGGGGTGTATGAGGATGAGTGAGTGAGTTGGGGGGGTGTATGAGGATGAGCGAGTGCGTTGGGGGTGTGTATGAGGATGAGCGAGTGAGTTGGGGGGTGTGTATGAGGATGAGCGAGTGAGTGGGGGGGTGTGTATGAGGATGAGTGAATGAGTTGGGGGGTGTGTATGAGGATGAATGAGTTGGGGGGTGTGTATGAGGATGAGTGAGTGAGTTGGGGGGGTGTGTATGAGGATGAATGAGTTGGGGAGTGTGTATGAGGATGAGTGAGTGAGTTGGGGGGTGTGTATGAGGATGAGTGAGTGAGTTGGGGGGGTGTGTATGAGGATGAGTGAGTGAGTTGGGGGGGTGTGTATGAGGATGAGTGAGTGAGTTGGGGGGGTGTGTATGAGGATGAGTGAGTGACTTGGGGGGTGTGTATGAGGATGAGTGAGTGAGTTGTGGGGGTGTGTATGAGGATGAGTGAGTGAGTTGGGGGGGTGCATGAGGAAGAGTGAGTGAGTTGGGGGGGTGTGTATGAGGATGAGTGAGTGAGTTGGGGGGTGTGTATGAGGATGAATGAGTTGGGGGGTGTGTATGAGGATGAGTGAGTGAGTTGGGGGGTGTGTATGAGGATGAGTGAGTGAGTTGGGGGGGGGTGTATGAGGATGAGTGAGTGAGTTGGGGGGGTGTGTATGAGGATGAGTGAGTGAGTTGGGGGGGTGTGTATGAGGATGAGTGAGTGAGTTGGGGGGTGTGTGTATGAGGATGAGTGAGTTGGGGGGGGTGTATGAGGATGAGTGAGTGAGTTGGGGGGTGTGTATGAGGATGAGTGAGTGAGTTTGGGGGGTGTGTATGAGGATGAATGAGTTGGGGGGTGTGTATGAGGATGAGTGAGTGAGTTGGGGGGTGTGTATGAGGATGAATGAGTTGGGGGGTGTATATGAGGATGAGTGAGTGAGTTGGGGGGTGTGTATGAGGATGAGTGAGTGAGTTGGGGGGGTGTGTATGGGGGTGAGTGAGTGAGTTGGGGGGGTGTATGAGGATGACTGAGTGAGTTTGGGGGGTTTGTATGAGGATGATTGAGTGAGTTGGGGGGGTGTATGAGGATGAGTGAGTGAGTTTGGGGGGTATGTATGAGGATGAGTGAGTGAGTTGGGGGGGGGTGTATGAGGATGAGTGAGTGAGTTGGGGGTGTGTATGAGGATGAGTGATTGAGTTTGGGGGGTATGTATGAGGATGAGTGAGTGAGTTGGGGGGGGGTGTAGGAGGATGAGTGAGTGAGTTGGGGGGTGTATGAGGATGAGTGAGTGAGTTTGGGGGGTATGTATGAGGATGACTGAGTGAGTTGGGGGGGGGGTGTAGGAGGATGAGTGAGTGAGTTGGGGGTGTGTATGAGGATGAGTGAGTGAGTTTGGGGGGTATGTATGAGGATGAGTGAGTGAGTTGGGGGGGGGTGTAGGAGGATGAGTGAGTGAGTTGGGTGGTGTGTATGAGGATGAGTGAGTGAGTTGAGAGTGTGTATGAGGATGAGTGAGATGGGGGGGTGTATGAGGATGATTGAGTGAGTTGGGGGTGTGTATGAGGATGAGTGAGTGAGTTGGGGGTGTGTGTATGATGAGTGAGTGAGTTGGGGGGGGGTGTATGAGGATGAGTGAGTGAGTTGGGGGGTGTGTATGAGGATGAGTGAGTGAGTTGGGGGGGTGAGTATGAGGATGAGTGAGTTGGGGTGTGTATGAGGATGAGTGAGTGAGTTAGGGTGTGTATGAGGATGAGTGAGTGAGTTGGGGGGTGTGTATGAGGATGAGTGAGTGAGTTGGGGGGGTGTGTATGAGGATGAGTGAGTGAGTTGGGGGGGTGTGTATGAGGATGAGTGAGTGAGTTGGGGGGTGTGTGTATGAGGATGGGTGAGTGAGTTGGGGGGTGTGTATGAGGATGAATGAGTTGGGGGGTGTGTATGAGGATGAGTGAGTGAGTTGGGGGGTGTGTATGAGGATGAGCGAGTGAGTTTGGGGGGTGTGTATGAGGATGAATGAGTTGGGGGGTGTGTATGAGGATGAGTGAGTGAGTTGGGGGGTGTGTATGAGGATGAGTGAGTTGGGGGGTGTGTATGAGGATGAGTGAGTGAGTTGGGGGGTGTGTATGAGGATGAGTGAGTGAGTTGGGGGGGTGTGTATGGGGGTGAGTGAGTGAGTTGGTGGGGTGTATGAGGATGACTGAGTGAGTTTGGGGGGTTTGTATGAGGATGATTGAGTGAGTTGGGGGGGTGTATGAGGATGAGTGAGTGAGTTTGGGGGGTATGTATGAGGATGAGTGAGTGAGTTGGGGGGGGGGGGGTGTAGGAGGATGAGTGAGTGAGTTGGGGGTGTGTATGAGGATGAGTGAGTGAGTTTGGGGGGTATGTATGAGGATGAGTGAGTGAGTTGGGGGGGGTGTAGGAGGATGAGTGAGTGAGTTGGGGGGTGTATGAGGATGAGTGAGTGAGTTTGGGGGGTATGTATGAGGATGAGTGAGTGAGTTGGGGGGGGGTGTAGGAGGATGAGTGAGTGAGTTGGGGGTGTGTATGAGGATGAGTGAGTGAGTTTGGGGGGTATGTATGAGGATGAGTGAGTGAGTTGGGGGGGGTGTAGGAGGATGAGTGAGTGAGTTGGGGGGTGTGTATGAGGATGAGTGAGTGAGTTGAGAGTGTGTATGAGGATGAGTGAGATGGGGGGGTGTATGAGGATGATTGAGTGAGTTGGGGGTGTGTATGAGGATGAGTGAGTGAGTTGGGGGTGTGTGTATGATGAGTGAGTGAGTTGGGGGGGGTGTATGAGGATGAGTGAGTGAGTTGGGGGGTGTGTATGAGGATGAGTGAGTGAGTTGGGGGGGTGAGTATGAGGATGAGTGAGTTGGGGTGTGTATGAGGATGAGTGAGTGAGTTAGGGTGTGTATGAGGATGAGTGAGTGAGTTGGGGGGTGTGTATGAGGATGATTGAGTGAGTTGGGGGGTGTGTATGAGGATGAGTGAGTGAGTTGGGGGTGAGTCTGAGGATGAGTGAGTTGGGGGGTGAGTATGAGGATGAGTGAGTTGGGGGGTGAGTCTGAGGATGAGTGAGTTGGAGGGTGAGTATGAGGATGAGTGAGTTGGGGGGGTGTATGAGGATGAGTGAGTTGGGGGGTGAGTATGAGGATGAGTGAGTTGGGGGGGGTGTATGAGGATGAGTGAGTTGGGGGGTGAGTCTGAGGATGAGTGAGTTGGGGGGTGAGTATGAGGATGAGTGAGTTGGGGGGGTGTATGAGGATGAGTGAGTTGGGGGGTGAGTATGAGGATGAGTGAGTTGGGGGGGTGTATGAGGATGAGTGAGTTGGGGGGTGAGTCTGAGGATGAGTGAGTTGGGGGGTGAGTATGAGGATGAGTGAGGTGGGGGGTGAGTATGAGGATGAGTGAGTGAGTTGGGGGGTGTGTATGAGGATGAATGAGTTGGGGGGTGTATATGAGGATGAGTGAGTGAGTTGGGGGGTGTGTATGAGGATGAGTGAGTGAGTTGGGGGGGTGTGTATGGGGGTGAGTGAGTGAGTTGGGGGGGTGTATGAGGATGACTGAGTGAGTTTGGGAGGTTTGTATGAGGATGATTGAGTGAGTTGGGGGGGTGTATGAGGATGAGTGAGTGAGTTTGGGGGGTATGTATGAGGATGAGTGAGTGAGTTGGGGGGGGGTGTAGGAGGATGAGTGAGTGAGTTGGGGGTGTGTATGAGGATGAGTGATTGAGTTTGGGGGGTATGTATGAGGATGAGTGAGTGAGTTGGGGGGGGGTGTAGGAGGATGAGTGAGTGAGTTGGGGGGTGTATGAGGATGAGTGAGTGAGTTTGGGGGGTATGTATGAGGATGACTGAGTGAGTTGGGGGGGGTGTAGGAGGATGAGTGAGTGAGTTGGGGGTGTGTATGAGGATGAGTGAGTGAGTTTGGGGGGTATGTATGAGGATGAGTGAGTGAGTTGGGGGGGGGTGTAGGAGGATGAGTGAGTGAGTTGGGTGGTGTGTATGAGGATGAGTGAGTGAGTTGAGAGTGTGTATGAGGATGAGTGAGATGGGGGGGTGTATGAGGATGATTGAGTGAGTTGGGGGTGTGTATGAGGATGAGTGAGTGAGTTGGGGGTGTGTGTATGATGAGTGAGTGAGTTGGGGGGGGTGTATGAGGATGAGTGAGTGAGTTGGGGGGTGTGTATGAGGATGAGTGAGTGAGTTGGGGGGGTGAGTATGAGGATGAGTGAGTTGGGGTGTGTATGAGGATGAGTGAGTGAGTTAGGGTGTGTATGAGGATGAGTGAGTGAGTTGGGGGGTGTGTATGAGGATGAGTGAGTGAGTTGGGGGGGTGTGTATGAGGATGAGTGAGTGAGTTGGGGGGGTGTATGAGGATGAGTGAGTTGGGGGGTGAGTCTGAGGATGAGTGAGTTGGGGGGTGAGTATGAGGATGAGTGAGGTGGGGGGTGAGTATGAGGATGAGTGAGTGAGTTGGGGGTGTGTATGAGGATGAGTGAGTGAGTTGGGGGTGTGTGTATGATGAGTGAGTGAGTTGGGGGGGGTGTATGAGGATGAGTGAGTGAGTTGGGGGGTGTGTATGAGGATGAGTGAGTGAGTTGGGGGGGTGAGTATGAGGATGAGTGAGTTGGGGTGTGTATGAGGATGAGTGAGTGAGTTAGGGTGTGTATGAGGATGAGTGAGTGAGTTGGGGGGTGTGTATGAGGATGAGTGAGTGAGTTTGGGGGGTGTGTATGAGGATGAGTGAGTGAGTTGGGGGGGTGTGTATGAGGATGAGTGAGTGAGTTGGGGGGTGTGTGTATGAGGATGGGTGAGTGAGTTGGGGGGTGTGTATGAGGATGAATGAGTTGGGGGGTGTGTATGAGGATGAGCGAGTGAGTTTGGGGGGTGTGTATGAGGATGAATGAGTTGGGGGGTGTGTATGAGGATGAGTGAGTGAGTTGGGGGGTGTGTATGAGGATGAATGAGTTGGGGGGTGTGTATGAGGATGAGTGAGTGAGTTGGGGGGTGTGTATGAGGATGAGTGAGTGAGTTGGGGGGGTGTGTATGGGGGTGAGTGAGTGAGTTGGTGGGGTGTATGAGGATGACTGAGTGAGTTTGGGGGGTTTGTATGAGGATGATTGAGTGAGTTGGGGGGGTGTATGAGGATGAGTGAGTGAGTTTGGGGGGTATGTATGAGGATGAGTGAGTGAGTTGGGGGGGGGGGGTGTAGGAGGATGAGTGAGTGAGTTGGGGGTGTGTATGAGGATGAGTGAGTGAGTTTGGGGGGTATGTATGAGGATGAGTGAGTGAGTGGGGGGGGGTCTAGGAGGATGAGTGAGTGAGTTGGGGGGTGTATGAGGATGAGTGAGTGAGTTTGGGGGGTATGTATGAGGATGAGTGAGTGAGTTGGGGGGGGGTGTAGGAGGATGAGTGAGTGAGTTGGGGGTGTGTATGAGGATGAGTGAGTGAGTTTGGGGGGTATGTATGAGGATGAGTGAGTGAGTTGGGGGGGGTGTAGGAGGATGAGTGAGTGAGTTGGGGGGTGTGTATGAGGATGAGTGAGTGAGTTGAGAGTGTGTATGAGGATGAGTGAGTTGGGGTGTGTGTATGAGGATGAGTGAGTTGGGGGGTGAGTATGATGATGAGTGAGTTGGGGTGTGTGTATGAGGATGAGTGAGTTGGGGTGTGTGTATGAGGATGAGTGAGTTGGGGGGTGAGTATGACGATGAGTGAGTTGGGGGGTGAGTCTGAGGATGAGTGAGTTGGAGGGTGAGTATGAGGATGAGTGAGTGGGGGGGGTGTATGAGGATGAGTGAGTTGGGGGGTGAGTATGAGGATGAGTGAGTTGGGGGGGTGTATGAGGATGAGTGAGTTGGGGGGTGAGTCTGAGGATGAGTGAGTTGGGGGGTGAGTATGAGGATGAGTGAGTTGGGGGGTGAGTCTGAGGATGAGTGAGTTGGAGGGTGAGTATGAGGATGAGTGAGTTGGGGGGGTGTATGAGGATGAGTGAGTTGGGGGGTGAGTATGAGGATGAGTGAGTTGGGGGGGGTGTATGAGGATGAGTGAGTTGGGGGGTGAGTCTGAGGATGAGTGAGTTGGGGGGTGAGTATGAGGATGAGTGAGTTGGGGGGGTGTATGAGGATGAGTGAGTTGGGGGGTGAGTATGAGGATGAGTGAGTTGGGGGGGTGTATGAGGATGAGTGAGTTGGGGGGTGAGTCTGAGGATGAGTGAGTTGGGGGGTGAGTATGAGGATGAGTGAGGTGGGGGGTGAGTCTGAGGATGAGTGAGTTGGAGGGTGAGTATGAGGATGAGTGAGTTGGGGGGGTGTATAAGGATGAGTGAGTTGGGGGGTGAGTATGAGGATGAGTGAGTTGGGGGGGTGTATGAGGATGAGTGAGTTGGGGGGTGAGTCTGAGGATGAGTGAGTTGGGGGGTGAGTATGAGGATGAGTGAGTTGGGGGGGTGTATGAGGATGAGTGAGTTGGGGGGTGAGTATTAGGATGAGTGAGTTGGGGGGGTGTATGAGGATGAGTGAGTTGGGGTGTGTGTATGAGGATGAGTGAGTTGGGGGGTGAGTATGAGGATGAGTGAGTTGGGGTGTGTGTATGAGGATGAGTGAGTTGGGGGGTGAGTATGAGGATGAGTGAGTTGGGGGGTGAGTATGAGGATGAGTGAGTTGGGGGTGAGTATGAGGATGAGTGAGTTGGGGTGTGAGTATGAGGGTGAGTGAGTTGGGGGGTGAGTATGAGGATGAGTGAGTTGGGGGGTGAGTCTGAGGATGAGTGAGTTGGGGGGTGAGTATGAGGATGAGTGAGTTGGGGGGTGAGTATGGCGATGAGTGAGTTGGGGTGTGTGTATGCGGATGAGTGAGTTGGGGTGTGTGTATGAGGATGAGTGAGTTGGGGGGTGAGTATGAGGATGAGTGAGTTGGGGGGTGAGTATGGGGATGAGTGAGTTGGGGTGTGTGTATGCGGATGAGTGAGTTGGGGTGTGTGTATGAGGATGAGTGAGTTGGGGGGTGAGTATGAGGATGAGTGAGGTGTAATGATTGATTGATTCAATCCTTTTATCTGTTGTAGTGCAGAGTGTGGAGGAGGTCCTGAGGCCTTCAGGCAGTCAGATGTAAACCCAGTATTTACGAGTGTTTTACGCTGTAAATCAGTCAGATTTGACCCGAACACGACAGGGAGGTTAAATCAAACTCTGATTTACTGATTAACTGAATAAACTGATCTCATTATTGTGAAATTAGTACAAATTGGTATAAATTGTTAATTACAATAACAACCAAATGGTTTGATTGTCCTGTCAAATACTTAATTCATGTCTAGTGTTTTGCATACACAATCTATATATATATCTATATATCTGTAATTTATGTATTTACTAATGTATATATCTGTAATAATGTACATACATATAATCTTAATTATTTAATAATGTATATACCTTAATAATGTATATATCTGTAATCTTAATTATTTAATAATGTATATACCTGTAATCTTAATTTGGTAATATATATATATATATATATATATATATATATATATATATATATATATATATATATACACCATTAATAATGTATATATCTGTAATCTGAATAATTTAATAATGTATATACTGGTAATCTTAATTTGGTAATGTGTATACCTGTAATAATGTATATATCTGTAATCTTAATTATTTAATAATGTATATATCTGTAATCGTAATTTGGTAATGTATATACCTGTAATAATGCATATACCTGTAATCTTAATTTGCTAATGTATATACCATTAATAATGTATATACCTGTAATCTTAATTATTTAATAATGTATATATCTGTAATAATGTATATACCTGTAATTTTTATTTGGTAATGTATATATCTGTAATAATGTATATATCTGTAATAATGTATATATCTGTAATCTTAATTATTTAATAATGTAAGTATTTGTAATCTTAATTTGGTAATGTACATATCTGTAATAATGTATATATCTGTAATAATGTATATATCTGTAATCTTAATTATTTAATAATGTATATATCTGTAATAATGTATATACCTGTAATTTTTATTTGGTAATGTATATATCTGTAATAATGTATATATCTGTAATAATGTATATATCTGTAATCTTAATTATTTAATAATGTAAATATTTGTAATCTTAATTTGGTAATGTACATATCTGTAATAATGTATATATCTGTAATAATGTATATATCTGTAATCTTAATTATTTAATAATGTAAGTATTTGTAATCTTAATTTGGTAATGTACATATCTGTAATAATGTATATATCTGTAATCTTAATTATTTAATTATATATATATATATATATATATATATATATATATATATATATACAGTGCTGCATAAGTAAGATTACAGATTAAACAGCTGAGCACAAATTATTATTATTATTATTATTATTATTATTATTATTATTATTATTCTAAAGGTATATTTATTTTTCATTTTGTTTTCATTTAGTATATCTTCATTTTGGCTGTGTCTCCTGCATGCTCTACCTGTAAGAGATGCTGGTAGAACTTGTTCCTTCCTTCATAATCTTCCATAATTCCAGCCCCGACTCAGGAGGCTGCAAGCTGTGAATATGAATGAGATCAAAGTCACCGCAGATCGGTAAACTGTATTCATCTGACGGAACTTCTCGAAAGCTTCTCAGGAGCATCTCAGCTGTAGAACCAAAACTGTAATGAAGTGTGTCTGACTGATGTAGGACAGATACATCATTCAGAGCCCACTGAAGTCTCCATATTCATTTATCCAGCTGTAGATCATGGAGCTCAGTGCTGGAATAACAGATGTTCTGGTTTTAACTTGTGTTTTCTTCAGGCTGGAGGACAGACAGGCAGTCTAGACGGAGCCTTAACACCAGGACACTGTCTACTTCACCTTCACTTCACAGTCAAACCTTTACGCTTTGGACATTGACAACATAAAGTGTTGATCACTGATGAAGTCTGATTATTGACTGATGAAGGAAACCCTCCAATGAACCCTCGGACGAGAGGACGTTAACTGTTCAGGAACCTGAGAAAGTGCTGAAGATTCTCTTGACCTGCCACTCCTGAACGGTCAGTTATACAAAGGCACCACCTGCTGGACTTACAGTGAACATCACCTCAGGCAGACTCTGCTTTACAAGATCAACCATTCAAATCAAATCGTAAAACGAAGATCAAGGAGTGTGTTTATTTATTTAATCATCAATTAATTTATTGAATATTTATTTATCAATAAATCGGTCATGTCAAATCTTCATTTCTTAGCTTAAAATCTCGAATCGTCTGCATCGTGTTAGACTTCCTCAGTTCCGTCAACATAAAAAGAAATGAAGATTTATTTTTCTCTTTTTTATAAAAGACCATTTAAAACTTGCGCTTGTCCTTCACATGTCATGATGAACTGACCACCAGAAATGGCCCAGTTAAGAATGTAAAGTGACCGTTTTGGAGAAACCACCGTTTATTGTAACAGTGATCATTTACGTACATACGGCCATCACCTCTAGATCTTGTCTGCTTCTGTTTGGTTTGATGTTTTTCCTCAACTTTGCTCCTCTGACTGGATTAAAGAGATAAAGACAAATAACCATTAATATAAATTCAAAGTGTATATTGTGTCATTTTTGGTTCACCGTCTTGCCAAAAGTATTCGGTCATCTGCCTTCACACACATATGAACTTGAGTGACGTCCCGTTCTTAATCCATAGGGTTTAATGTGATGTCGGCTCACCCTTTACAGCTATAACAGCTTCAACTCTTCTGGGAAGGCTTTCCACAAGGGTTAGGAGTGTTTATGGGGATTTTTGGCCGTTCTTCCAGAAGCACATTTGTGAGGTCAGACACTGATGTTGGACGAGAAGGCCTGGCTCACAGTCTCCGCTCTAATTCATCCCAAAGGTGTTCTATGGGGTTGAGGTCAGGACTCTGTGCAGGCCAGTCAAGTTCTTCCACACCAAACTGGCTCATCCACGTCTTTATGGACCTGCTTTGTGCACTGGTGCGCAGTCATGCTGGAACAGGAAGGGACCGTCCCCAAACTGTTCCCACAAAGTTGGGAGCATGAAATGGTCCAAAATCTCTTGGTGCTGAAGCTGTAAGAGTTCCTTTCACTGGAACTAAGGGGCGGAGCCCAACTCCTGAAAAACAGCCCCACACCATGATCCCCCCTCCACCAAACTTTACACTCGGCACAATGCAGTCAGACAAGTACCGTCTCCTGGCAACCGCCAAACCCAGACTCGCCCATCAGATTTCCAGATGGAGAAGTGTGATTGGTCACTCCAGAGAACTCGTCTCCACTGCTCTAGAGTCCAGTGGCGGCGCTTTACACCACTGCATTCCACGCTTTGCATTGCGCTTGGTGATGTAAGGCTTGGATGCAGCTGCTCGGCCATGGAAACCCATTCCATGAAGCTCTCTACGCTGTTCTTGAGCTGATCTGAAGGCCACATGAAGTTTGGAGGTCTGTAGTGATTGACTCTGCAGAAAGTCGGTGACCTCTGCGCACTATACCCCTCAGCATCCGCTGACCGCTCTGTCATTTTACGTGGCCGACCTCTTCATGGCTGAGTTGCTGTCGTTCCCAATCACTTCCACTTTGTTATAATCCCACTGACAGTGGACTGTGGAATATTTAGTAGTGAGGAAATTTCACGACTGGACTTGCTGCACAGGTGGCGTCCGATCACGGCACCACGCTGGAATTCACTGAGCTCCTGAGAGCGACCCATTCTTTCACTAATGTCTGTAGAAGCAGTCTGCAGGCCTAGGGGCTCGGCTTTATACACCTGTGGCTGTGGAAGTGACTGGAACACCTGGATTGAGTGATTCGGATGGGGGAGTGAAAACTTTTGGAAATATAGTGTTTATAACATAATGCTACATAAGAAACTACTGAAGACTTTCCTCAGAATATCTTAAGAAAATTAAATGAACTTAACAGAATATTTGAGGACTATTAAAGTTTTTTGGGAATTGCATTTAAGACCCGTTCTCCAATATCTTCCTAAGTTCTTCAATGTGTTCTTGAGAAAGATCCTAAAGCAAAAGTCAGATTCATGACGTGCTCCTGAAGCGCAGAACTGTTCTCACCTTAGTGAGTGACACTGCAGAGTCAGAGTTTGTAAAAACTGCAAACGTGGGTTTTACGAAGAAATTTCTTCTTGAGGACGGTTCGAGAACGAGGCCCAAGCTTATGAACATCTCAGTGTTTGTCTTAAGAGCCTCGCAAGTTGTTTCTTAAGAAAGTTTGGGAATCAGGCCGCTGGTCTAATTCCGTGTTGTCGTTGATTTGAAATTGAATATATTTTAACATTTAACACTTCCTTGTATTTAAATATCTTAACATATAGATCTTTGATTTAAATTTTTAGGTTCAGGTTTTAGGAAAACACACGGACGGCTTATAGGAAATACACGCAGAGCTCACCTGGTTACTCCAGATACACCTGGCAGATCCTTTATAGACCCGCAGCAGATCCTTCATAGACCCTCAGCAGATCCTTCATAGACCCTCAGCAGATGCTTCATCCTGGGTGCTGGATCTTTCTCTGCACTCAGTGTCTTCAAGCTGGTTTTGACTGGCCACTTTATCAGAAACACCCACCTTGTGCTTCCACTGACTGGCCACATAATCAGAAACACCCACCTTGTGCTTCCACTGACTGGCCACTTTATTAGAAACACCTACCTTGTGCTTCCACTAACTGGCAACATTGTCACTATCTGCTGGCAAGACTGTAGAGTTCCCATGCCATGATGTCACTGTGAGAGAAAGGGGTGCTGCTCTTGTAAGAAGAAGATGAAGGAAGCAGCCAATAAGGAGTGAACTGTGCAGGCCAGTGTGGGCAGAGGTCAGTCTCAGTGCTGCTCTTTAAGATCTGGTCTTCAGCCAGTGGATTAGTAGATGTAGGGATTTGTGGAGTAGTATCTACTGTTTCCCACCAGGTGGGGGTTGTTTTTAGTTTAAGCGTTTATTTTGATTAGATGTAAATAACTTATGGTATTTATTTGGATGGATTAATGGGCTGTAGAAATAATGTGTGTGTGTGTGTGTGTGTGTGTGTGTGTGTGTGTGTGTGTGTGTGTGTTTAATGGGTCACTCCAGCAATTAATCTGCAGCTTAATTGAAATGTGAAGTGGAGTGACATGATTTATGCAGATGAGCTCATTATTATGCAGATGTGTGTGGTCTGAATTAAAAGCTGGTGGTCTGTCAGAGCTGGAGCAGCAGTTAGACAAGCCGTAATACACCAACACCAGCATTTACAACGCTGTCTGTCTGTCTGTCTGTCTGTCTGTCTGACCATGTGTGTCCCTCTAGCTTTCGTACTGTCTATCTGTCTGACTGTGTCTGTTTATCTGTCTGTGTGTTTGTCTGTCTGTGTTTGTCTGTCTATTCTTCTGTCTGCCTGTCTATCTGACTGTGTATGGCTACCTGTCTGTCTCACTGTGTCTATCAGCCTGTCTGTTTATCTGTCTGTCTGCTTTTCTGTCTATCTGTCCGTTTGTGTATGTCTGTCTATCTTTCCAATTGCCTATGTGTGAATCTATGTTTCTAACTGTGTGTCTATCTCTCTACCTGTCTTTCTGGCTGTCTGTCTGTCTATCTGCCTGTCTGTCTATTTGACGGCCTGTTTGTCTGTCTGTCTGTCTCTCTGCCTGTCTGTCTCTCTGCCTGTCTGTCTATCTGCATGTCTGTCCGCCTGTCTGTCTATGCTGTTTATTTTCCCCACAGTTCAGTCTGAAGCTCTTCTGTCTCTCTGATCCGAAGGCTTTGATTGAAAGTTGGATTATTCCGCGACTCTTTAATCTTCTGATTAGTTTTACGGAACGGAACCGTTGAACTAGAGAGGAGACGGTTCTGTTATTTCAAGAGCTCTCTGAGTGAATCGGTACAGAGCTGCTGAGCGTGTCTCTGAGTGTGTGCTTCACCGGCTGACCACCGGAGGGCAGCCCTGATTTAAGCTGGACTCTCTGTTCTCGGCTGCAGCGAGACGGCACTGAGCGGGAGTGTGCAGTGACTGAATCAGGGCAGTAAAGCTTGATGCCTCCCATAGAGAGAGTGTATTTACTGTATTATATAAAGTGCTGTATGACGCCCTGGAGTCGGGTTTCTGTCTCTCTCTCCACCTCCACACAGTCTGAGGCTTCAGACATGCAGCTAGCACCGTGCTAATTGGTGAGATATTACCTTCCTTTGTTTGTTAGTTTGTTGCATTTTTACCTTCATGTTGTAACTTCTGTCCACATTTGAGACGAATTATATTAGAAATGTATGCTTAATTGCACTTTACTGCCAAGGGCATGTTGCTAAGGGCAGGATTGATCCTCTGGTCATTTTTCAGAAATCCTTCACAGATTTCCTGTAGGTCCATCATACATCACCAGCTGTTCCTCTATACATAGACCTTTCATAGATTCTCCATAGATGGACCCTTTATAGATCCCTCATAATCCTCCCCAGAGTGTTCATAGACCCTCAACAGGTCCTTCATAGACCCTCAGCAGATCCTTCATGGACCCGCAGCAGATCCTTCATAGTCCCGCAGCAGATCCTTCATAGACCCTCAACAGATCCTTCATAGACCCTCAACAGGTCCTTCATAGACCCTCAGCAGATCCTTCATAGACCCTCAGCAGATCCTTCATAGACCCTCAGCAGATCCTTCCTCCTGGGTGCTGGATCTTTCTCTGCACTCAGTGTCTTCAAGCTGGTTTTGACTGCGTTTCCTTTGTGTAAAATTTCCCACACATACACAAATCAAAACCCTAGTAGTGAAGGTGGACATGGAGATGGTTGGTGTGAAAGTAGAGGAGGCAGTGGATAGGGCAAGATGGAGGCAGATGATCCGCTGTGGTGACCCCTAAAGGGAGCAGCCGAAAGAAGAAGAAAAAGAAGCAGTGATGTAATTGAGTAATGTAATGATGATGTATTTGAGTAATGTAATGATATCTGACAGGAGGCTGAGCTGGAGGTGGCGGAGATGAAGATGCTGAGATTTTCGTTGGGAGTGACAAGGATGGACAAGATTAGAAATGAGCAGATCAGAGAGACAGTGAAGGTGGAGCAGTTTGGAGATAAAGCCAGAGAGGCCAGGTTGAGATGGTGTGGACATGTGTTGAGGAGGAATAGTGGATATATTGGGCAAAGAATGTTGGAGATGGAGCTGCCGGGTAGAAAGAGAAGAGGTAGACCTCAGAGAAGGTTTATGGATGTAGTGAAGGTGGACATGGAGATAGTTGGTTTAAAAGTAGAGGAGGCAGTGGATAGGGCAAGATCATTCCTAAATTTCCTTCGGGATCAATAAAGTATTTCTATCTATCTATCTATCTATCTATCTATCTATCTATCTATCTATCTATCTATCTATCTATCTATCTAAGATGGAGGCAGATGATCCGCTGTGGCGACCTCTAAAGGGAGCGGCCGAAAGAAGAAGAAGACACAAATCAAAACCCTCTTAATTAGAAACACCTACCTTGTGCTTCCACTGATTGGCCACTTTATTAGAAACACCTACATTGGTGTTTCTAGGCAGGATTGAGACGTTAGAGGTAGCGTAGCTTGACTGCTAACTATGCTAACTTCTCTAGCTCACCGGCCACTTTATTAGGTTCAGTTGCTTGTTAACACAAATAGCTAATCAGCCAATCACACGGCCGCAGCTCACTGCATTTAGGCCTGTAGAGGTGGTCAAGACAACTTGCTGAAGTGCAGACCGAGCATCAGAACGGGGAAGAAAGGGGATTTAAGGGACTTTGAACGTGGCGTGGTTGTTGGAGCCAGACGGGCTGGTCTGAGTATTTCAGAAACTGCTGATCTGCTGGGATTTTCACACACAACCATCTCTAGGGTTTACAGAGAACGGTCCAAAAAGAGGAAATATCCAGTGAGCGGTCAGTTGAGTGGACGAAAATGCCTTGTTGATGTGAGAGGTCAGAGGAGAATGGGCAGACTGGTTCCAGATGATAGAAAGGCAGCAGGAACTCAAATAACCAACCAGAACCTCTGAGGAACGTTTCCAACACCTTGTTGAAAGTCTGACACGAAGAATTAAGGCAGTTCTGAAGGCAAAAGGGGGTCCAACCTTTTACTAGCAAGGTGTATCTAATAAAGTGGCCAGTGAGTGTAGATCTCTGACAAACTAGCATGCTGGCACCTCGTCCTCTGAGAAGAAAGGAGCTCATGTGGAGGACGATGAGTCTTCATCAGCATCCAGTGTAGCAGTTGGCTGTAGCATTAGCATTCGCATGAGCTGATCCTGAGATTAAGATTAGATTAGATTAAGATTAAGTGACCCTTATTAGTCCCACAGCGGGGAAATTCCACCTCTGCATTTAACCCATCCGTGCAGTGAAACACCACATACACACTAGTGAACACACACACTAGGGGGCAGTGAGCACACTTGCCCGGAGCGGTGGGCAGCCCTATCCACGGTGCCCGGGGAGCAGTTGGGGGTTAGGTGTCTTGCTCAAGGACACCTCAGTCATGGACTGTCAGCGCTGGGGATCGAACCGGTGAGCTTCCGGGTCACATACGGAAAAACGTTTTTGCCCTCCTAGGATCATCTACAAAGCTCAGATCTAAAAACACATTTATTTCTCTATTTGTTTAGGCGCTGATTGTTCTTCTCCAGGCTGCTGTAGGAAAAGGGAGCTCCCGGGTGTGGAAGTGAACTGTCTGCACCGATCAATGGGGGGATTTAAGGTATTGATCTTTTCGCCTGGAAAGAGTCCTGAAAATCATTGCTAAAAAGCTCATATTCTTTATTCTCCTTTATTGTACCCTGTCTTATGGTCCAGTTGTACCCAGTGCAAATTAGGCCTGAGAGGGGAAGGACCATCAGGAGGCCTGTGTTAGACAGAGCTCTTTACCACCGTCATCCAAACACCACCTGAGGGAACATCGTTTAAAAAACGTTGTTCCATCCCTCCAGTACAGCTCTAGACACTTGGAGAATCCATGACAAGCAGCACTTAAACTGTTCTGGGGACTCCTGGTGTGGATGGGGCTAAACCGCTGTAGCTGAACGGGTGGAGCTAGACCGCTGTAGCTGAACGGTGGAGCTAAACCGCTGTAGCTGAACGGTGGAGCTAAACCGCTGTAGCTGAATGGTGGAGCTAAACCGCCGTAGCTGAACGGTGGAGCTAAACCGCTGTAGCTGAACGGTGGAGCTAAACCGCTGTAGCTGAACGGGTGGACCTAAACCGCTGTAGCTGAACGGTGGAGCTAAACCGCTGTAGCTGAACGGTGGAGCTAAACCGCTGTAGCTGAACGGTGGAGCTAAACCGCTGTAGCTGAATGGTGGAGCTAAACCGCCGTAGCTGAACGGTGGAGCTAAACTGCTGTAGCTGAACGGGTGGAGCTAAACCGCTGTAGCTGAACGGTGGAGCTAAACTGCTGTAGCTGAATGG
>NC_051221.1:3045112-3107612 GCF_015220715.1 Pygocentrus nattereri
GATCCAGTTGGCGGTTTAGCTGAATCTCGAATCTCGAGGTCCAAAGAGCATCACTCTCAGAGAAGGAAGCCACCATTAGGCTGATAAATATATCGGATCAAAGTAAATATCAACATACAAACATGCCGACATAAACCACTGGCAAGCCTGTAAGACAGAAAGAGTAGATTAGTCTCCCAAAACAAAAACACCAGTCTGCGCCACCGGCTGCCAGCAGAGGGCGACGGCAGCAAGGTGCCCAGTCTGCGCCACTGACCGCCAGCAGAGGGCGACGGCAGCAAGGTGCCCAGTCTGCGCCACCGGCTGCCAGCAGAGGGCGACGGCAGCAAGGTGCCCAGTCTGCGCCACTGACCGCTAGCAGAGGGCGACGGCAAGCAAGGTGGCCAGCCTGCGACACCAGCTGCCAGCAGAGGGCGACAGCAGCAAAGTGCCCAGCCTGTGACACCGACCGCTAGCAGAGGGCGATGGCAGCAAGGTGCCCAGTCAGCGCCACTGACCGCCAGCAGAGGGCGACGGCAGCAAGGTGCCCAGTCTGCGCCACTGACCGCCAGCAGAGGGCGACGGCAGCAAGGTGCCCAGCCTGTGACACCGGCTGCCAGCAGAGGGCGACGGCAGCAAGGTGCCCATTCTTCGCTACTGACCGCCAGGAGATGGCGACGGCAAGCAAGGTGGCCAGCCTGCGACACCAGCTGCCAGCAGAGGGCGACAGCAGCAAAGTGCCCAGCCTGTGACACCGACCGCCAGCAGAGGGCGACGGCAGCAAGGTGCCATAACATGCAGGGAACTCCAATTCCCAGAAGCCCTTAAGCTGATTAGGCTCTACCTGACACACCTGTGTACTCTGCCTTCCCTTCCTACTTACAGAGGAAGCATAGATTCTCAACGGACCACGAGAAAATTTACATTTCCAATAAATGTATGAAAATAACAGGTAAAGTCCACATTGAGATTCATTCAAGCCTCAGTTATGCAATTGATCATTTTAGACCAAATCCTAAGTTCAGCATATTGAATTTAGTTGAGCTAATTAGAGGAACTTGAGTTCAAGCAGCTTTCTTTACCATTTACACGCAGATCTTTGGCCTCAGCACCATTGAATGGGTTCAAACACTCGGCTGCAGGTTCTCCGAGGAGCTGAAAGTGAGGCTCCCGAGAAGAACGGAAGCTGGAACGAAGGTGAGGAGCGACTCTGCCCAGTACCTCGATTTTCTAACGCTGATGAAATGGGAATAAACTCCACTTTCAAAATACGTGCCTTGGACAATAACAGTGCATCGTTGACGATCGAAGCACATGCAGATATTTTGACATCGAATTTTCCATTCCGAGCACCCGTCAATCCAAAAGTTGGATGGCTATAAAACTATTGGAGGAAATTGAGGAAAATGACTGGGTGAAAGGCCGAGGCCGTTGGTTCACCTCCGTTGTGAAGACCATGCCGATCTCTCGGTTGCCTGCTCGAGCTCGTTGTTATGCTATGCTGTGGTAATTTCAGCGTCCTCCTCTCGGAGCCGTGGAGCTGCAGGAATCTGATTTCCGTGTCTGACTGTGTCTTAATCTAATGGTGTTTCTCACACGCTCCCCTCTCAATGCCTGTCGCTGCACCGCAGCGCTCGGCCAGTCTACCTCTTGCCTTGGTACGACCCTCACGCCCGCCGGATCAGCATCGGCCGCACGCGCGGGAGGAAGCGCTGGCGTTTTTGAAATGTCATCCCTCTTTCTTTCAGCAGCGAGGCTCATCAAAGCAGGATTAGCGCGGGTCAGTCGGCTCTGTGTCGGAGTGACGGATTAATCCCTCCATCCTGCGCTGACGGACAAGACAAGAGCGACTCTCACGCCCTCCCTCACCTCTACCTTTCCTGCTGTGGACGCCGGGCTTATTCTGTCACTCTGTCTCTCTCTCCGCTCCCGTCTTCCCACACGCCTGGATTAAGGCGTTTAGCCAGTGCGGCTAATTCCACACAGCTAATGTCATTCCCTAGCTTTCTGTCAGACCTTTATGGAAGGACTTTGCCTCGAATTTCTTCCTCTACAGATTTCGTCCAGTGATTCGGAGTGTTGGAAGTGATTCGGAGTGTTGGAAGTGATTCGGAGTGTTGGAAGTGATTCGGAGCTCTAAAAGTGATTCTGTTTTCTCTAAATGACTCGAACCTCTGTAGATTTTGGCAAGTGATTTGGAGATTTGGAAGTGATTCGGAGCTCTAAAAGTGATTCCGTTTTCTCTAACTGACTCAAACCTCTAGATTTTGTCAAGTGATTCAGAGTTGTGTAAGAGATTCGGAGTTGTGTAAGAGATTCAGTGCTCTAAAAGCAATTCTGTTTTCTCTAAATGAATCAAATCTCTGTGAGTGATTCAGTTTCTAGACTTCGAAAAGTTTCTAGTAGTACTTCAGGCTTCTATAAGATTTGGATTTCTATATGCAGTTCAGTTTGTAGTGATTCAGTGTTTTGCAAGTGATTCAGAGTTGTACAAGTGATTCAGCATTCTAGAAGCGATTTCGTTTTCTATAATTGATTCAAACGTCTGTGAGTGACTCAGTTTCTTGAGATGATTGGACTTGTATAAGTGATTTATTCATTCAGTTTACACAAGTGATTCAGACTTCAAAAAGTGAATCAGTTACTTTTAGTCGTTCAGTTATAAGATTCCGTATTCAAGTAATTCTGCCTGTATGATTGATTCAGATTTCACATTGTAGAAGTGATTCAGACTTTTATAAGCAATTCAGCGTTCTAGATGATTCAGATTTTCGTAAGTGGTTGAAGACTTCTATTAGAGGTTTATTTGCTATAAATGATTCAGGTTTTATAAATGCTTCATATTTCTAAAAGCAATTCAGTTCATATAAGTGATTCAGACTTGTCTAATCAATGCACTTTCAATAGGTGATTCATATTTATTTAAGTAAAGCAGTTTTCTGCAACTAATTCTGTTGGACTTTCATAACCATTTAAATTTCAATCAAATTTCTACAAATGATTCAAACCCTCATAAGTGATTCAGTTTCAATAAGGCAATTCGATTGCTTTAAGTGATTCAGACTTGTCTAAGTGATTCTTTTTCATTAAGTGCTTCCAGCTTCTGTAGGTGACCTTACACTTCTCTAAGTGACTGACTTGATTTGATTCACATTCAGTTAGTGAACTGAAATGTATTTTTAATGCAGTATTCTGTAACTAATTCTGTTCCTATGACTGATTCAGACTCATGTAACTGATTTGCTGTGATTTACTTCTATAAGCGAGTTGGTTCGTAAGAATGACTTCACACCTTTGTATAAATGATTCTGACTCCCATAACCGATTCAGTTTCTATGAGGCAGTCAGACGTGATTTAGACTTCTATTGGATGTTAAGAGGCTCCCTAAAGTAGCTTTTATTAAAAATCCAAAATAAATAAGTCATAAAATGTGCAGCGTAACCCAACATGCACAACAGCAAAATAAAGAAAGGCACATGAATAAAATCTATAAACAAACCAACACAAAGACCACATGCAGTCAAACTCATGCATATGTAACGCGGCCACAAGTCGAGTTTGCGCTAGCTTTTTTCTGCCTGTTAAAAAGTCATTTTAACTCCACCTGTTTCTCTCTCTGCCAGGCATTTGGGCCCGTCAGATTGGAAATGATGAGAGATGCAGGAGAATAGAAGGTGTTGCTAGCTCGGGGGAATCTGAGCCAGCCTGCTGCTCCAGCGTTTTATAGCGCTCTGCCGCTGCGCTTGTTAAGATGACGCAGCATTTCCACACCTGGCCAGGCTAATTAGAGCTGCTTTGGTTTGTCTCATTACAGTGTGGGAAAGATTGTTACTGACAGTCTCACCTACAGAAGTTAAAGTTCCTGGAGCACATTGAACACTTAGCTTTGGCAAATTACAGCATTCATCACTGAACATTCTCACAAAATATTAGACTCTATACATGCACTTTCCCATTTTATTAGCAATTTATAAGTGAAGCAGTAGAAGCCGTATCACCCCCTACGCTTCCTGTAGTGTATTACAGTCTGTCAGAGCGACTGTGTGGATCATATGAACATTATAGAGCTTTTTAAATGAAACAGTAGAAGCCGTATCGCCCCCTACGCTTCCTGTAGTGTATTACAGTCTGTCAGAGCGACTGTGTGGATCATATGAACATTATAGAGGCTTTTTAAATGAATCAGAATTCTCCAGTAACGTGTAAACAGACCTAGTTTAGTATTTCACGCATTGAAAGGAGTCATTTGATGCAGTGCTGCCTGGTGTCATATCCACTGATCTGTAGTCCTGTTTCCTCCGTCTCTCTCCAGCAGAGACACAGGCTGTGCGTGTTTTTCACTTTTAATCTGGCCGTTTGTCTCTGCATGCCTGCCTGAGCTGCTATTGATCCTCACTGAGCTGATTGAGATGTACCGTCTATTTCTCACATCCACGGCAGCGGCAGCTGAAATGAATACGCTCCTTTATCGCCCTCAGAGTGCAGGAAGACACTCTATATCTATATCTGTACTACGCTGCTTATAAAGGTACACACATACAGCCTACTACACAGTACAGTACACTTTTAATCTCAATGTGATTACCCTGGTAAATATAAGTTAAATAAAATAAATAAATAATAATAATAATAATAATAATAATAATAACATAAAATAGTTTCGATACACTACAGAAGTCCAGAGACGCCATAAGGTCCATAAGTTGTTGCTTTCATTTAGCCGGACAAAATAAAGTGAGATGTATCATGTGACCAAGCACTAATGTAATGCAAATGATGTTATTTTTAATACAATTTTCTTGTCCAAAGCTATTATACGATTGAAAATCATGTTAGTTTTATATTCATTTAATGTTCAAAATATCAAATGAACACATTTGTGTTGTGATAAAGGTTGAGTTGTGCGAATAAGCTTCCTTGGAAAGAAGTACAATCAATAGGACACTGAACTTGACAGTAGATGGCAGCATCTTTCCGATGCTTCGAAAAGCTTCGTAACGGCCATCACTACTAAAAACACTAAACACAGGGTTTGCATTTCACAATCTTAATGTGGTAACTACGCTCAGAAACTCTTAGCTAGATACATTTTCAAGATTTTGAGAACTCGTACTTTCCCTTAAATGGGAATTTCACCAAGTGCTCCAGAGAGATTCTAAGCGGTTTGGTGTGAAACGGTTCAGACGTCTTTACAGTGGTGGTGATGGGAACCAGGCGTCGCCATGACTACAACACAGATATAGACACTTTATTTACCATCCAGAACCACCAGAGAACCTACACGAGTCTTCTGAGCTTATATGGAATGTTGATGATGGAAAACAGTGGAAAATCTGGAATAATGAGTTTTCTTTGGGGACTATTTTGCCGCACAGCGCCCGGCATGTCTCCCTCCACCATGAATGGAGTTGAAGTTCTCTAAACTCTCATAAAACAGCGTCTCAGTCATCAGGCAGTGAATTCAGAACCAGTTCATGTAGGAACTTTCTGTGAGGAGCTTTTAGAGGGACGTCTGGTTCCCATCACCACCACTGTGAATGGTTCTGACTCTAGAACCCATTTAGTCTTTCTTCTGGCTTGGAATGAATTGGATTGAATAGCATAGTGGACAACATTACGCTGTGCTTCTACGCAAAAGTGCGAAGTCTAAACTTTATTCAAATAAACCAGAGCAAGTTTTCTTTTGGAGACGCCCTTTGCCTCTAACAGACCATAATAATTAACATGCATTGTATCCTGGTTGAAGTATCATAATAATACCGTACTGAGGGTCCTTTAGAGATTCCCACCCTTATTTGGAGATGCAGGTTAAATCTGTCTTGGTATATCATGACAGAGTGTGAGCACATGTCCAGAGTCAGCGCACAGATAAATCAAACGATTCGCTATGACGGATTAGGACATCAGTCTTCATTCAGAAAGCTGACAGGCTTAGGAGGCCAAGCGCTCATCAGATTCTTCCTCAAACACACACAGAGGGTCGGTGTAGATGGAGAGTGATGTATTTATGGGTCTAGGTTGAGAGAGAATCTGTGAAATAGCTGATTCTCTTCTCTCTGGCCCTCAGCTAATGTTTATCAGCCCAGCTTTATCGATTTCCTTTTAGGCTCCGTTTGTGTTAATGCTGGAGAAACACTCCAACAACGCTGCCCTCGCGGCCTGAAGCAGACAGAGAAGGAAATCTACTTCATGGGCATGAAGTATTAATCTGTTCAGTTTAAGGGGAATTTAATGGGTGAATGACAACGCACAGGAACTCCAACAGGAACCGTGTGAAAAATCCTTTCAGCTCTGTTGCACAATGCACACTAAAAGTATGTGGATAGACCTTTTATTGCTGCGTTCAGGTGTTTCAGCCACACCCACTGCTAACAGGTATACAATGAGCCAATCTGTGAAATTTCTGTCCTGCTAGATCTGCCCCAGTCGACTGTAAGTGCTTTTACTGTGAAATGTAAGCAACAACAGCTCAATCACAGCGATAAACAATGCAAACTGACAGCAGGGCAGCCGGGTGCTGAAGTATGCAGCCAAGGTGTGAAATATAGGGGGTCATGAGGGGTCCAGGAAACCCTAATTAACCTCTTGGATGCCCTCAATGCTTCAAAATAATAAAAAAAAATAAAAAATCTGATTATTATGATGTCATGCTGTCATTGTTTAGCAGTCTACAATCAGTGAGACTGTCTTTGGTATCCTTGACTAACTAGAGCTGCGGCACTGCTCTGCCTCAGGGTGGTGCTGTAACAAACTGCTTCACCCAGTTTATCCTTCATAGTCCAGCAGCTCTAATTATGCCCAGGACACCTCTGGAAAACTTTACAATATGCTACAGCCTCGGAACTCTTGCCCAGTTTTCCCAGGAGATTGGTGGAAATAGTGAACTGAAGACGGGATTAGCGAGCCAACATGGGACCCCCAAATACCAGAGGGTACTGCACACACTGCGTGTAGTAAATAAACATCGCCTTTCCTGTTACGTCACTCGCTACAGAGTTCCAAACTGACTCTGAAGAATCAGCACAAGAACTGTTGCATCAGGAGCTTCATGAAATTGGCTTCCTTGGCAAAACATGGTTTTATTATTGTGGTGTTGACTTCTGCTGGCAAGCGCTGGTTTCTTGAAGAACAGGAGTGGAGACTTTGTCGAGTCTGCCTCGACCTTTGTAATTAAAATAGAGGTGTTGAGGCCCACCCAGGAATCTACAGTCTCCCCCACCTAGGAGCCAGGATGTCTCAGAGATATCCCTTCAACAATAGCAATGCTAGATTGGGGAGATTATGTAAAATAGGCAAACCATTTGGGGTCGTTACAGAGGGACTGCTCTCCACAGCCCCCACACATCCCCCAAGAGAGACATACAAAATGCAAACGAGATTAACACAAAAGGCAAGGGAACGAGAAGACGGTTCAAGAGTAGTTGCAAAGTTAATAAAAATAAAGGAAAATAATATTTAACAGCGGCGTCCGCAAGGGCTGCACTGCCATAAGGAACTTGTGGCCATGCAAAGCGTCTCTCGGGAGGCGCCACTCTCCCAGATTACAAAGGCACTGCTGTTGCTGTTGTTGTTGATGATGTTATCAGTGTCCTTGTGTTTGTGTGGGTCATTGATGTTATGTCCTTCTGCGTTACCTCTCCCTGCGTTTCGTGTTGGAGTAGCGCTGGTCTGGGCATTTCTTACTGCCCGTGAAAGTGCCTGTTCGAAATAAAGGAACAGATGCCACATTGTTATTGAATAATAAATGATATTTTCAGACGTTTTCATCTGCTCGCTGCTAAATTTTTGTGCTACAGTTTTTTCTTTAGACTCTTAACACCAACATTATCACCTCCAGACATACATTAAGTTTACTTTTTTTTACCTTCCCTGCAGTTAATTAGTTATGAAAGTACAGCATTAGCACAGAAATAAGCTAAAAACATCTCTGGTTCAAAAGTAACAGTAACTCGGCTTTCCTTCTGATGTCATAACACATCAAAGAACAGGCCCTCTGATATCATAATGGATCAAAGGCCAGGCCCCCTGACGTAATAACGGATCAAAGACCAGGCCTTCTGATATTAGAATGGATCAAATGCAAGGCCCTCTGATGTCATAACGGGACAAAGAAAATACCTTCTGATGAGATAATGGATCAAAGGCCAGGCCCTCTGACGTAATAATGGATCAAAGGCCAGGTCATCTAATGTCATAAAGGTAAATATGCAAAAAATTGTTTCCATTCAGTCCGTATGAAGAGGACAGCAGCTAAAATGAGCTGCCTCTTGTGCTTCAGAGGCCACTGGGACGACCATGAAGATACAATGGGGTAGAAACTCAGGAGAGGCAGAGCAGAGATTAAAAAGAAGAAAAGAGAGGAGCAGCAGGGAGAAAAGAGGAAATGGAAGCTGCTCAATAAAAGCATAAAATCCAAAGCAAGTGGTGTTCTGGATCTGTGAGAGGGCCTTGTGTACAACACCTTGAAGACTGTCACTGTGAGAACACTGGAGAACATGGAAACCCCACTGTAGGAGAACCTCAACATCACTGTAGATGTCGATCTTAAATCAATCATGTAATGAGGACTTGGTGTGGCCATGCTAGGCTGTGCACAAAAGCTCTTGGGAGGTACCCCGCTCCTGGTAAGAAGTTACATTTGATGTTAGAAGTGGCATAGCGCCCCCTAGCAGCCTGGAAAGTGATAGCACTTCAACAAATTCCAACAAGAAGATGGATTGCAGAGAAGAAAAGGCAACTCGACAGGAGGATGGTGGCTGGCAGTGAGGACACCTGGATGGCAGCCAGCAGAGAGGATCTGCCTGCATGACTGCCTGATGACATCAACTGCCACTGTCTTGCTGAAGTGTTGAAGATGGGGCCACGCAAATAGGCCCTCGTGAGGCACCACACTCCTGGCTATCTGGCCACTTGAGTAGCGCTGAGTGGTGGTTCTCCTTTGCTTGTTCAATAAAACAGCACTTGCCCTCATATGCAATCTGGTTTTTCTTTACCTAGACAACACAATATCATCTGCCTTGATTGAGTGCTCCCTGGTCGCCTGTTTCCCAGACCAGGCTGACCATCATGGAGCTTCCTCCTGTACAATGCTCTGCAAACCTCACCTGCATGAACTGATCCTCCTGACGATACTGCTGCGTTTTTTAATCATAGACTTTATGATCAAACATGTCCAGAGTTGACCAGTCTTGGTGCTGCTGCTACTGCATGAACTATCTAATTAAACAGCATTAGTATACAATCTTAGAATAGAAAACGGGGAAAAACGGGTGGAGGCTGTAAAAAGCGCTACACAAATAAACTTTGACTTGACTTGACATTGTTTCATTACGATACATATGTAGCCTTCGTAGATATCATAGTTACGAAGAGGCTGTTCATGTTTATTAATGCTAAAACAGACTGACACTGTTAATGACTTCAACTGGAAAACTGGTCTTTACAGCAGTAGAAACCATAAAAATAATGAGTCTGAACTTGAGGCCATTAATGCTGGTGGGAGCTCTGCTGCAAGACTGAAACAGACAGCACACTTCTAGGTATGATGAAAACTAAGAGTGTTTACTGACGTGGAAGTAGATGAGGATGACATGATAAAACTGAGGACGAAGCCATCGGAGAGCTGACAGCCTTAACCTGGAGAAGACTATGGTCAAACCTGTGGGTGGGTCAACTAATGATGTTTAGAGCATGTTAAAGGAGGAATTCATGGTAATATTACAGTATATTATCCCTGGTAATCTTAGTGCTGACAGCTCAGTCTCTACACTTTTCACTGCTTTAGGCAAAATACACTTACATTTAACTTATTGCAGGAAATTGCAGCAACATAATGAACATTAAACAGCTGATTAAATACTATATTATTCTTATCCAACTTTGAACTGGGACTAATATCGCCACTGTCCAAAGAAAAACAAGTAACTCTAAGATGACAACTCTACAGGAGGTTTCCTCACCTTCAGTGTAAGTTCAAATTTTAAAAAGCCTTTATTCAAAGTGGTTTTAAAGCATGTTTAATATGCACTGTAAATACTCCCTTTGGTCTAGTCATCTAGTCAGACAATGTAAAGCACAACCACAGAGCTCAAATGAAGTAGAAAACTAAAAATTCAGTATTTTTTTTTTTTAGCATTTACAAGCAAGATTAAGTTATTCAGGATCAGATTAATTGCTCCAGGGAATGAGGTGAAAACCTGACCAGAGCGGAAAGTGTTTGAAGTTTGAAGCCATTAAAGAGATCAGTGACCAGCTGCAGGATGAGTGACAGATCAAATCGGATAAAATCAGAATGATCAACTCAGACAGTGTGAGGCGGAGCGAGGTAGCGGATGCATGTGCAGAGGTAAGCGACTTTTATTGAGGGCAAATCCAAATTCAGGGTCATAACGGTCCAGGGTCATTGAGCCAATACGGAGAGATTGTGGGTCAGACATGACAAACAAACTATAAATAGACACAAACAAACAAACAGACCAATATATCCAGCGAAGATTCAAACAGAGTAAGGACAAAGACCAATACACATCAAACAACGACCGATACAAAGAAGACCAACGATAACGAGGGACAGGTGGAGACAATCAGGGGAGGAGTTACAAAACAAGGGGCTGGACTAAACCATGGGCAAAACCAAAACATGAACACATGGACTGAGAGGGGCCAATCGTGACAGACAGGTGTTGATATGTCCTCAAGTAACAGCTGGACAGCATGTGCCGAAGGGGAAAGACACGAGCCACATTTACATGCAACCTAATAATCTGTTAATAATCCAAATAGTAGCTCAATCAGAATAGTCTAGTCTGACTGAGGACGTTAGGAATACAGTTTCTATCCATTTGAAGGGGGTAGGTAGTCCTGTAAATAATCCGTTAAATAGAAGAATAATATCAGTGTAAACTCCTGTATCCGATTACATTCCCTATCGGAAAGTTTCAGTCCGTTCTGCATGAGCGTCGCGTCACAGTGAGAGTTTATACCGTTCAACACGCCGGAGCAGAAACTGGTCTGCAGAGGAGACGAAGTTCATGCTCTGGTCTTTAAAAGACGGCGGTGGGATGGACGTCCAGCTTATGCGTCTCAGAGCACGACGTCTTCCTCTCGGCCTTCTTTAATAAGGACGTGTGAAGGACGTTTTCCTGAGTCTGACGTCATTTTAAAGCAGTTAAAAACACAATCACTGCTCACTGCTGCTCATCTCACTCTGACTGGAACTCGCTGTCATGGTAACGTTTACACTAAGTGGTTCTCCATGCACGTCATTTTGCATCGGATTACTTGTAGTTGAGCATGTAAATGAATATTTTCCATCAGACTGTTAAATAGAGTGAGAATAAACACCTCAGTCTGAGTCTGTAATCAGAGCTCAGAGCAACATCTGAGTGAATAACAGATATAGATACCAGATTCTGTGATATGAACTCAACTAGGAGTCTGCTGACATCAGCATGTTTAACAGTGAATACCCTAGAAAGATCTTCACCTCCTAATCGTTTAGGTACATAGATTAAAATGGTTCCCTTTGAGAGATGGTTCTTACTGCAGAAAAGGAGGCGATTAAGAAAACGGGTGAGGAAGAGAAACAACTATAAGATATTAACTTTCGTGGTCTGGGTCAAACCCGTTGACCCTGTTTTAGGTTTCAGTGTCTGTAAAATACCTTTACACTTAATATTTGTTTTCCGTGAAAGCTGTTGGCTTCCTCAGCAGTGGTTATATAAAGGCGTAAAAATAAACATGACCAATTTGATGTCATGTTTGATGTGAAGCCTTTACGCCATCTGGCTACAAAGATACTGTTCATGGTCAAATTAGACCAGGTAGTTCAGAATCGTAATGAGGAAGGTGGCAGGTTTGCAGGAAACACAGCACAGATGAAGTTTATGACACAAAGAGTTCATGCCTTATGCATAATTTGTAAAACACAACCAAGAAGCTTGACGGTTAAATTCCTTATTAAAGGAATAAATTCCTTACTTCAAAGTGAAGTAACAGCTTATCTATGTCATTTGCTGTCATTAATGTTTTGTTCAGTAACAGAACTGTACCATGTGGTATAGCTTTCAAAAGTTTGGAATAATTTGCTATATGAATATTCATATTTATATACACCAATCAGGCATAACATCATGACCAGCTCCTTGTTTCTACGCTCACTGTCCACTTCATCAGCTCCACTGACCGTATAGCTGCACTCTGTAGTTCTACAGTTACAGACTGTAGTCCATCTGTTTCTCTGATACTCTGTTACCCTGTTCTTCAGTGGTCAGGACCCCCATGGACCCTCACAGAGCAGGTACTGTTTGGGTGGTGGGTCATTCTCAGCACTGCAGTAACACTGACGTGGTGGTGGTGTGTTAGTGTGTGTTGTGCTGGTCTGAGTGGATCAGACACAGCAGTGCTGCTGGAGTTTTTAAACATCTCAGTGTAACTACTGGACTGAGAATAGTCCACCAACCAAAAATATCCAGCCAACAGCGTCCTGTGACCACAAACTGTAATTGTATAACTGAATGACTGTGTTTATGTCTCAACAACTTAATTATGTAGAACTTTTGAAAAATCAAAGACACTCAGTTTAAAGCATCAGATCCAGACAGAGCTGAACGGACGGAGAACTGATGGAGCTCAAGCTCTTGACCATGTTAGAGTGTTGCTAATGACCTGAAGGACGCTCTCTCCTCTGCACGGAGACAGTGAGGGGCCGATAATTACACACCACTGCATGATGGGAGAAACACTTCACAGAGGTTCTTTCACACAGAGAGCATGCCTGTCTGACTGCATTAGTTCAGAGCCTTCAGTGGTCCAGCTGTGCTCCCACTGACCGCTGGGAACCAGATACTGTACCATGTATTAACTTTATTAGCTTCTAAGACATTTTAGTGTTATTATAAATTGATGCTGCTGTCAAAGGTTTAGCAGCACTTTGACAACTTAGAATAGTTCTTAGTTAATTAATACTTTATGGTAGATACAGAATAGCCCATAGTAGACATGTAACCACTTGTAGTAGACATTGAGTTTTTCAAGTCTGTTTTAAAGCTTTAGAAATTGGACTCTAATTAATAAAGTTGACGAAAGTGTTGAGTCGCCTCGTCTGCTCTGCCTGCTCCTTCATGACAGCTACACTCTCTCATTAGGCCTCTAAAACACAGGAGCTATAGAAGAGTGCATATGTAGGTGAAACGTTAAGCTCAGCATTTTTTACAATCTCCTCATTCATTTCTATTGAACTCGGTACAAAAGACAAGCAAATAATCATACAGACATATCTGCATTCAGCAGAGGCAGAGAGTGTAAACTGGAAGCTGTGTGTCCTTTCTCTGTGGCTATTTTTGGTCTTGAAAAATAAAGTCAATTACTCAAGGACATACACACCATTACTGAGCACTACGGAGAGTTACAGAGTGATATCGAGCATTACTGAGAGTTAAAGTGTTAAGAAGTGTTACTGATAATTAATAGGTTAAGTGATACTTTTTTTTTGATCCCACAAACGGGGAAATTCCACCTCCGCATTTAACCCATCCGTGAAGTGAAACACCACATACACACTAGTGAACACACACACTAGGGGGCAGTGAGCACACTTGCCCGGAGCGGTGGGCAGCCCTATCCACAGCACCCGGGGAGCAGTTGGGGGTTGGGTGTCTTGCTCAAGGACACCTCAGTCATGGACTGTCGGCCCTGGGGATCGAACCGGCAACCTTCCGGTCACAGGGCCAGATCCCTGACCTCCAGCCCACGACTGCCCCAAATTAGTTATGAAGTGTTACTGAGAGTTACAGAGAGTTATGAAGTGTTACTGAGAGTTACAGAGAGTTATGAAGTGTTACTGAGAGTTACATAGAGTTATGAAGTGTTACTGAGAGTTACAGAGTTATGAAGTGTTACTGAGAGTTACAGAGAGTTATGAGGTGTTACTGAGAGTTACAGAGAGTTATGAAGTGTTACTGAGAGTTACAGAGAGTTATGAGGTGTTACTGAGAGTTACAGAGAGTTATGAAGTGTTACTGAGAGTTACAGAGAGTTATGAGGTGTTACTGAGAGTTACAGAGAGTTATGAAGTGTTACTGAGAGTTACAGAGAGTTATGAAGTGTTACTGAGAGTTACAGAGTTATGAAGTGTTACTGAGAGTTACAGAGTTATGAAGTGTTACTGAGAGTTACAGAGAGTTATGAGGTGTTACTGAGAGTTACAGAGAGTTATGAGGTGTTACTGAGAGTTACAGAGAGTTATGAAGTGTTACTGAGAGTTACAGAGAGTTATGAAGTGTTACTGAGAGTTACAGAGTTATGAAGTGTTACTGAGAGTTACAGAGTTATGAAGTGTTACTGAGAGTTACAGAGAGTTATGAGGTGTTACTGAGAGTTACAGAGAGTTATGAGGTGTTACTGAGAGTTACAGAGTTATGAAGTGTTACTGAGAGTTACAGAGAGTTATGAGGTGTTACTGAGAGTTACAGAGAGTTATGAAGTGTTACTGAGAGTTACAGAGTTATGAAGTGTTACTGAGAGTTACAGAGTTATGAAGTGTTACTGAGAGTTACAGAGAGTTATGAAGTGTTACTGAGAGTTACAGAGTTATGAAGTGTTACTGAGAGTTACAGAGAGTTATGAAGTGTTACTGAGAGTTACAGAGTTATGAAGTGTTACTGAGAGTTACAGAGTTATGAAGTGTTACTGAGAGTTACAGAGAGTTATGAAGTGTTACTGAGAGTTACAGAGTTATGAAGTGTTACTGAGAGTTACAGAGAGTTATGAAGTGTTACTGAGAGTTACAGAGTTATGAAGTGTTACTGAGAGTTAGTCTTCTCAAGCACTACTAAGAGTTAGACAGTGTTATGAACTGTGTCACACAGAATGCTTCCTGGTCTCGCCTCTTCCTCACACTCTATTCCATATAAATGCGCACACACACACACACACACACACACACTGGACGGATGCTGACTGACCGCTGGATGCCATACTATAGGGAGTTTAAATCCTGGCCTGTGTTTTACACACTTATAAACACTTTAATATCCTTTGCTAAAAGCTTCCTCTGCAAACCTTCAGCATCCCAATGTGTCAGAACCTTCATCTGGGTGTTGGTGAGCGAGATGACAACCATACCAATCACCCTGTACCTCTCTAGGGTTCCTATAGACAGTCTGTGAATAATAAATACCACAAGTGGGGTCTGTGGGCAGCTGTCGACTAGTAGGGATCAGTGCCTGAGTTTAGCAACGAAATATTCAGTGAAATAACAAGTAGTGAAAATGCAGAATGGTGCCGAAAGTATTTAATTAGCGTGAAAATACAGCACAAGATGAGTCCAGTTCCAACATAAGCTGCAGGCTGTACAGACTACATGAACCAGACCTCTGACTCTCACCATCATTTTATTTCCGACCTTGAATTTCACAGAATTAGGCTGACTGACATAAAAACCGATACACCACTTCTTTGACTGACATGACCAGCCACAGACTTTTTCTAGCGTGATGTACAGAGGTGGTCAAAGTCCTGCCACAACAAATACAGACCAGTGACGGGCAAAGTGGAATTCCCTCGGCAAATACAAGAGGATATCTTATTTACTTGCTAACTGAAATGCATTCATGAATAAGATGACCAGAGTTCTGAAATGGCCACTGGGGACATTTCCACTGTATCATTAAAATAGTCAGTCTTTTATCTATGAAGAGAAAAAGGGGGGACAGTTCCAGTTTCATGTATTTTGATCATGGTTATAAACTCTGGTGCAGGCTGACTGAAAAACCTGGGAACTGAGTAACTTAGAAACTGTGTCAGAAAATCATACAGTAGCCCACCAACAAATACAGAAGCACACACCAGCTAAAACGCTCATCCTTCTGGGTTGTGCTGGAGCCTATGCCAGCTGTTATTGGGCGGAAGGCAGGATGCACTCTGGACAGGTTTCAAGTCCATCACAGGGCAGATAGACAGACACAGTCACACCTAGGGGCAGTTGAGCATGTCCATTTGGCCTGACTGCATGAGGAAACCCACACAGACACGGAGAGGACAGGCACGTCGAACCCAGGCTCTTCTTGCTGTGAGGCATCAGCGCTACCCTCCACACCACCGTGCCACCACCTGTATTACAGAATTACTAGAGACAGGGCGGAGCTGTCCTGTGCCTCACTACATTTGTCATTTGTCAGCCCCCCGAAATGAGCACGAGACACCTGCCCATCTGCTCCGCTGGTCTTTCTTAGGACTTTCTGACGTGTTTTTAAAGCAATGGGGACATTTCCAGGGACAGCTCTAGCCAAGGACAAGCCACCCAAACTGGGACGTCTGGCCACGTCTTTTACAAATAGGATATTTTGATATTCATCGAAAACCTTTTCAGTTGTGCAGAGATGGCAACTGCGTTCTACTGGTGACCGGCTAGGATATAAGAGTTTGTTTACCGCATGACTGATTAACAGTGTTGCACATCCATGAGAGGAAAGATTCTGATAGCAATGTAATGTAACTGTACTTTACCTGTACATACAAATACACTATATGGCCAAAAGTATGTGGACACATTGCTTAGTATTGATTTCAGGTGTTTTAGTCACACTCATTGGTAAGAGGCCTGTAAAGCCTGTAATCTTTAGCCATGCGGTCTCCATAGACAAACACCAGCAGTAGAACGGGTCGTGCTGAAGGGGCTCAGAGACATTTAACGGTCTCACCAGTTGGGGATGCAACTGTGATGAATTGTGTGTGTGTGTGTGTGTGTGTGTGTGTGTGTGTGTGTGTGTGTGTGTGTGTGTGTGTGTGGTGAGTCTGTTCTGCAGTTTCACTGTGTTAAACTTTAATGAAGGTTTGCTGTGTAATTAGCTGGGCTCCGTCTGGATTTCTTTCTCTATCTTTCTCTGTCTCTGCCGGTCCCTGTCGGTCCCTCTCTGCCCCCCTCCCCTCTTTCTCTGTCTCTATTTCACTCATTCCTTCCTGACTCCACACACACCGTCCGGTTTTAAAACATTCGCTTATGAAAAGGCACAAATACCAACTTTTCACCTGGAGAGACTGATGTAAGCTTCACAAGCAGAGCCTAAACCCGCTGTAGAACCTCTGCGGGATCATTTACTCTGTTTGTACCGCGATGAAGGAAAAAAGGTTAGAACTGTCCCTGCAGTCCCAGAGTGTTTCTGGTAGAACCACTGCTTTTATTAAACAGCCTTCAAAGAACCTTTTTATCAGAGAAGTTTAGGTCACCTGCCTGAAACTTGAGCATTTCCATAGATTTATGGATTTATTGATAATTTTCCGCCGCAGTTCCAGTAGTAACCAGTAGGGGGACGTGGCTCCATACACCACCAGCATGTCTTGTTTCTCTCTGCCTCCTCTGCTCTGTCTGAAGCCCCGCCCACTGCTGGCTGAAGGAGGGTTGCACTGAGACGAGCCCCCAGATTCACCCTGTCAGAGAGAGAGAGAGAGAGAGAGAGAGGTTGCATTCTTGGATGAGAAGAAAAATAGGGAGATCACATCACACACACTTCCATCCTCTGTTCTCTCCCTCTCTCCCTCCTTTTCTCTCCTCAGCACTGAGCGCTCCAACAGCCTAGTGAATTTTTCTCCTCCCCTTTCTCTCTCTCTCCCTCTCTCTCCTTCTCTCCTCCCCTCTCTCGTCCTTCTCTCTCCTCTCATCCCTTTCTCTCCCCTCCTCTCTCTTCCTCCTCTCATCCCTCCGTGCTTTCTCTCTCTCTTGTGCCGGCAGTGGCAGCTCAGCCACCTGCACTCGTCTTCTCTCTCTCCCTCCTTTCCTCTCTCTTTTCTTCCTCTTTTCTCCATCCTCTTCTTTTTCCTTCCACCACTCCTCTCTCTCTCTCTCCTTTCCTCTCTGAACTGGATCGTGTCTTTTTGTTTATCTCTTCTAATTTTTGTCCTTCATTCCTCTTTTCCACCTTATTGGGAATATCGCTGAAGACGGGCAGTTCGTCCAGGAGGTGTTTTCTCTTCCAGAAAGGACTCTCATCCCGCCGTCCATCCATCTTTCCCTCCCTTCTTATTGGAACACAGAGGATTTGTGGGATTTTACAGTGAAGCTTCATGGGAAAACGACTGGAACAGCAGCAAATGTACCAGTACACCTACTACTACCCTCACTACCTCCAAACCAAGGTAATCTCTCTCGGTCAGTCTCTCTCTCTCTCCCTCTCTCTCTCTCTCTCTGTCTCTCTCTCTCTCTCTCTCTCTCTCTCTCTCTGTCTCTCTCTCTCTCTCTCTCTCTCTCTCTCTCTCTCGGTCAGTCTCTTCTCTTTCTCCTCCCCTCCTTCCTTTTTAGCTCTGTCCCATGCACTCTCCCTTTTTCCATCCCTGTTTTTCCTTCCTTCCGTAATCATCCTTCCATCTCTTCTTATCCATTGTCGGTCTAAGTGACTTTGTCCATTTGTCTTGCACTCGTCCTCATCCCTCTCTCTTTGTCTCTCTGTCTATCATGCTATCTGAATCAGATCTGTTATCTCTCTCTCTCTCTCTCTCTCTCTCTCTCTCTCTCTCTCTCTCTCTCTCTCTCTCCACTCCCTCTCCCTGTCTGTCTCTCTCCTTCTCTGTCTCGCTCTCTCTATTTCTGTGATGATGGATAGTTGGCCTTGGTGTTAAAGGGATGGGTTGACAGGTGTGTGTGTGTGTGTGTGTGTTAATGCTGTTTATGGTGTTGAGGGTCGAGGACTTTTTTCCGTATAGAGTTCAGTCCTTCCCACACACATACATAGATCTATACACATCGCCGCTGTGGGAACAAAACCTCGTATCTCCAAAATCCTAACTTTACAGGAGAAGGAAAAAACCTACTTTACTTTGAATGTAAGTCAATGGAACCAGAATTTTTTCCTAGTCATTTTGGGTACTTTCAAATTATGCCATAAACTGAAAAACGACAAAAATGGACCTATAAAGTTTATATATATAAAATAAGGTTTTCCTCTTAGTAATTTAGTAATTTTGCACTGTTTCTGTTGCTACAATCATCAAAAAACCTCACAATATACTGTAAAGGCAGCTGGTGTTTTCTAAATACTCCTAAAAGGGAGAAAATGGAAAAGCAAGATTTTTCATATCAACAGCACTGATATGAGTGGTGAACCAACACTGCTTTCATTTTGTCTTACTTGAGCAAATTTGATTTTAAGAAAGATTTGTTTCTATTTTAAAAACACTGCATGTTGTTCTAGTTCTATGACCAAATTCATCAGAGTGCATTTATTACCTTCGATAATTCTACAACAAGTGAACAGTGGCCAGCAAACACCGCTTTCAACAGCTGTTCGCTCGTAAAATCATCACGTTTTTCATAAAAAGGCAAAATGTTACGCCGTTGCAGTGATATGTGTCTCGGCACTGACAATTCCTGATGCTCCACTCTGATTACCAAACGTTGGGACACATTTACATTAAAAAAATGGGATCTAACTGCTCATCATGTGGCCATGAGGGACAGAGACTCACTTCTCACTGTAAAATGCAGTTAAAATAAGGCTCCGCCCACTGATTTAAAACTCTATATTATAGTAGTGACCTGAAAATGTGGGACAGCAAGTTTATTTATTCAAAAATATAAGATAAAAACTAAATATTTCAGCTTTACTTTGAATTAAATTAAAAAAAAAAGATCTTAAGAAAAAAAACCTTCAGAAAAATGAAAAGGTTATTAGGTTATTATTTGCTTTTGAATAATATTTCTGAACATCATTTATATCATAAATAGAGTCAGGGATTGTAGCCTCTCGCTCTCGTTCATTCACCTTGTGGGTTCTTGTTACACGTGAGGATCTCGAGGGGAACTGGAGCTCCACCAAACTGCTGCTTTTGTTAGGTTGCTGCTCATTGATTTATCTGTAGGTTTCACACAAGCGCTGTCCAGCGTGGGGTGTAGAAGGCATTGTCCAGTACTAATGTTACTGATATTGCTGGATTAGTCCTGTTTTGCTTAATTTGGACTTGATGTACTTCACTGACAAATTACTATTCAAGAGTTTCATTACAAATGGTTGTAGATTGATTTGTAATAATCTTAGGAGTATTTGAAAAGGACTCTGATTCACTCGCACCAGCACAACACTCCACCACCACGTCAGTGTTGCTGCAGTGCTGAGAATGTCCGACCACCCAAATAGTACCTGCTCTGTGGGGGCCAATGGGGTCCTGACCACTGAAGAACAGGGTAACAGAGTATCAGAGAAACAGATGGACTACAGTCTGTAACTGCAGAACTACAGAGTGCAGCTATACAGTAAGTGGAGCTGATAGAGTGGACAGTGAGTGTAGAAACAGGGAGGTGGTCTTCATGAAGTGTCCAATCGGTTTACATATATTTATTAGGCCAATGTGTGGTCATGTTGTTTTCATGTTTCTTATATTTTTGAGAGAGAGCGAGAGATGCAGGCTCAAATGTCTTCTCATATGTCTTCACTGCTTGACCTCGCTGTCTCTGATATATCACACCTCCTTCTCTCTCTCTCTCTCTCTCTCTCTCTCTCTCTCTCTCTCTCTCTCTCTCTCTCTCTCTCTCTCTCTCGACACATGGTTCTCACTCAGGTTTCCTCAGATTGCTCTCTAGCTCTCCTCCTCCTGTCCTGTTTGATTGATGTATGTCTGTGAGGGCTGCTTCTGTGTGATCAGACTGATGTTTAACACTGAGGTCAATAACATCAGTTTATATCAGCCCTGCTAATCAGACACGGGCAGTAATAGATGACTTTTATTTTCACGTTTATCTGAAGTATATTAAATCTCGGAGCACCGAGGCAGGAGGAAAACTCCTGTACGTCCTCGCTCCCCGAACAGAGTGTCCTTATTGATCACTCCACACTCAGATCGATGGAGTGGCTTTTCACCAAATCAGATACTCCCAGGAATATTCGCAGTAGAGCTTCAGTCGGGCCTGAAATCCAGTCCAAGCCCAAATACAGCTAGAGAGTTTTCCATGCGACCCAACCTGACCCACAACTCCAGGTTCTGAGTCTAAATCTGAATCAAGCCTGACAAAATTCTGTCCGCAATTGACCCCACATTGTTGAAAGGTTTAGTCCATAATTGACCCAAGTTCAACAGAGTACTGTCAAAAACAGACCTGAACCACCACATCATCCAAAGTGTTGAACCAACCTCCCAATCGCATGGCAGGGCTGGTTGAATTACCATGCAACAACAATTACAGCCATCATGAGCTCAAGACTACAATAATACAATCATTGGTGTGGTTGGTTAGTGCAGTGGGTAACTACCTGCCTTCTATACTGAAGACTGGGGTTCAAGCCCCCACCTGGTTAAGCACCCTACACTATACCAATAAGAGTCCTTGGGCAAGACTCCTAACACCACCTTCACCTACTACGCTGTAGACTGGGGTTCAGTGCCCCACCTGGGTAACCACTCTACACTATACCAATAAGAGTCCTTGGGCAAGACTCCTAACACCACCTTCACCTACTACGCTGTAGACTGGGGTTCAATCCCCCACCTGGGTAACCACTCTACACTATACCAATAAGAGTCCTTGGGCAAGACTCCTAACACCACCTTCACCTACTACGCTGTAGACTGGGGTTCAATCCCCACCTGGGTAACCACTCTACACTATACCAATAAGAGTCCTTGGGCAAGACTCCCAACACTACCTTCACCTACTACGCTGTAGACTGGGGTTCAATCCCCACCTGGGTAACCACCCTACACTATACCAATAAGAGTCCTTGGGCAAGACTCCCAACACCACCTTTGCCTACCTGTGTAAAAATGATCAAATTTTAAGTCACTCTGGATAAGAGTGTCTGCCAAATGCCGTAAATGTAATCTAATATTAAAAACTAGTTTGCTGTCAAAAATTAAGATTAAATTCTATAGTCCTTTCTGTATCTATCTGTAACCCTTTCAGATGATACCCCAAACATTTTCAGCCTGAAGAAACTTTCCATGCTCTCACGTGTGTGGTGAGGTGTTACCCTTCATCTGTTTAGCCCTATAACATTTTCTGAACATAGAACATATTGAACAAACAAATGAACAAATTACAAATGAAACAAATTGAAGGTCTTGGTGGCATGTGCCTGTCCCCTGGGCACTGATGGCAGCTGCAGGACTGGAGGCAGTGCCCAGGAGGCTCTGTGTGACTCATGTGCCATCCCCCACTCACTCATGGGTTTCATCCTCTCCCTGCTATCTTCGCAGGGTTTTCTCTGGGCTTGGAGTTCAGGCTCGACTCTCGCAGCCGTCATCGGGGTCCGGGTGCGCACCACAGTCCTTTTAAATGTTCCATTATCTCTCGAGCTTGAGCCTCAAACCCTTCAGAGCTCAACAGAACTGTGAACACTCAGAGAAGTAGTTCTTTACATGGTGAAATGGTGAAGTATGGTTGGAGAATAGGTTGAATATAGTTTTAAATAGCACCAATAAGGGTTGTGCTGTTGTTGTAATGCCAAGCTTGTAATAATAGAGTAACCCATGTCAGTGCTGTCCAGAACCCTTTTCCAAAAAATACACATTCTCCGTTGATCTGAAGAACAATTTCACCATGCAAAGAAACATTTAAGCATGCAAATGCTTCTTTAAGTGTTCCTGGTTCTATATAAAAAGATTGTATTTACTAAGGAACCCTTGAAAAACCATCTTTTTCAAGGGCGTAGGTGACCCGAGCGTTCTAGATTGAAACCTTCTAAGGTAATGGAAGTGGAAGCAGTGAAGAATGAAATAAGCTGAAGCCGAGCTGAAGCGGGGTGGAATCTGTTGAGAGTGTCTGGGGGGGTTGTGAGAACCCAACCCAACACATAGTTGGGAAATGTTGTCCAAACCAAACAGAACCTGCCGTAAGCTGTTGTGTCCTGTTGGGTTTGAATGAATACTTGCTGCTCTGTTACACGTCCCATACACCCAGCATGACCGAATATATGGCACAGAATGTGAGCCTGGTTTTGCCAAATAATAAGAGATAAGCTGCATAGTTCCCGTTGGGGGTGATGCAAGGGTGTTGCAGGGGTGATGCAAGGGTGTTGCAGGGGTGATGCAAGGGTGTTGCAGGGGTGATGCAAGGGTGTTGCAGGGGTGAAAGCTGCATCCAGTGCTGTTTAATATCCTTTGTCTTGTTTAATGAATAGCAAATGAATGGTTTTAAAACAGTTCAGTGATGTTCGAGCAGAGCACCTTAATTAAGAGCGTGGAACGTGTGTCGGGTCTAGTTTTGTGTAACATCTTTGGTATTTTTTAACAAACTATAAATGTGGAAGATCTCTGAGATCTTCATTTCAGCGTAATTGGATCATTCAGCAGATTACTTCTTGAGTTTATGGTTCCAAATCATGATTAGGGTCACACAGTCAAGGTCAGACACAGATAATGTATTAATGGGTGATTCTACAGAGCTAAGCTGAAAGCACATTTGGGGACTGATCGTAGACTTTAGACTAAAATCCTTTGGCTGTAAGTCACCCTATACCTGAATTATGTTTATTTGTTAAAATGAATGATGGAGCAATCCATTTTGTTTCAGTGGTGACAATTTTAGCTCATTTTGAGCAGAACTCAAAAATGCAGACAGTACATGACACAGCAAACACAGCTTTGAACAGCTGTTCACATAGAAAATCATCACATTTTTCACTCAAACACAAAAAACGTACTTAATGACAAAAATGTGACGATTATTAATGTTCCTCACTGATTTTTGGACACATTTACTTTAAAGCAATGGGATCTAACTGTTCACTATGTGGCCATGAGGGACGGGGATGCAGCCTCACTTCCTGCTCTAAAAATGCAGGGGTGTGGCTATAATAAGGCTCCACCTACACCTTTTTAATAATAATTTAAAAACGAAATTTAAATTCATAAATCAAATAAATGCATAAATTGTTATTATTATTTTTTCCCCAAGTGTAAACTTAGGGGTTAGGGTTTGGGACAGAGACCTCCCAACAGAACGAACCCTATAAACGATGATTGTGTATAGATTTAGCCTATTACTATCTCTATTAATACCTTGGCTGCAAAACAGGTCAGAACGTAATGATGAATATCAAAAATACAAATACGTCATTGTTTTTTTTTTATAGTTTTTACTGTGGGGCAGAGTTTGAACTAAATCAGTAAAGTCCATATAATGGAAATATGTTTTAAAGTATGTTTCTCATCACACGGAATTAAGACATATAAGTAACCCATAGGCCACCCATAAAGGTTCGTAAGAAGAGTTTCACAATCATGAAACTATGCGTGTTATGTCAGATGGGTCGTCACTGTTTGGAACAGTTTATTTGTGTCACACATTGGCCTCCTCGATCGGACACCAACTCCCAGAATGCACTGGGAGATCATGTGACTCTGGACTCCAGCTTGCACTCCTATCAGGCGCTCACAGTGCCCAGAATTTTAACTGTTATCACCTGGGTCTCATTGTAGCTCAGCGTACAGAAGCCCGGGCTTTAGAAACAGGTCAGTGTGAGGTATTGTTTCTTCTGAAACTACTGAGTGGTCGCGCCCTGTGATATGTTTGACCGTGTTAGTGACCTTTTTGCTTCATGTGTTGACCACGTCTTTTGACTTTCCCTTTTTGGTACGTCTGCTGGTTGTTTGGACCCGTGTTTTGGCATTTGGCCTGAACTCTAACTACTCTTTTGTGTTTTGTCCGTTTTTGACTTTGGTTGCTTGGTTTACTATTAAACCATCTCGCCTCTCATCCGCAAGAGTCTGGCTTTCTGTCACTTCGTAACAATTTGGCTCATTTACTTTAGTGTAACTTTGATTTTATATAATTATGATGCCAAAACCAACAAACAATGAAGGCTAACACAGCCAAGCAAGTGAAAACGAGTTTTATTCACGTGTTCATGATATCAGTCTGAAGAAGGAAACATTACATTTACAGCATTTGGCTGACACTCTTACCCAGAGCGACTTACAATTTGATCATTTTACACAGGGAGGCAAAGGCAGGGTTAGAAGTCTTGCTCAAGGACTCTTATTGGTATAGTGTAGGGTGTTTGCCCAGGTGGGGATTGAACCCCAGCCTACAGCCTGGAAGGCAGAGGTGTTAACCACTACACTAACCAACCAAACATTAATTAAAAGATATTGTCCCCACATCCAGCAGGGGTCTTAACCTCTGAAATCTTAATTTGACCCCTGTCTATTCCTCTATGCCCACAACCACGCAATATTTGTGGTTTCATTATCCTGGTGGGATCTGGACCCCACAGATGTGGACATGGGTGTGGTTTGTGATTTCTTGCAGTTTTATTTCTGTTTTATGAGACACGGTCATATAACACCAAACATCTGGACCATAAAGAGGTTTGAGCACCTCATATAGGGTCTCTCTCTCTCTCTCCCTCTTGCTCTCTCTTTCTCTTTATCTTTCTCTCTCTGTGACTGCCTTATTTCCTCTCTTTGGGATTTACGGCTTGGTTTCCCTTACAGAACTAAAACTTTTCATTGTTAGTGTTGTAGGTTTTATCTTAGAGGATGTGCTACTGGCAGTAGGAGAGGTTTGGCAGGATCTGCGAACATCGTCTTGGCTTCAAGGATTGAAGAGGCTGAAGACAGTCGAGCAGAGAATCACGGAAACAGTTTTATATGTTTATATACTGTTTTTTTCAGTGGCTAAGGTGCCAATTTCAAACATATCCCCCTTTATTCCCAATTATGGTGTTGTACATGAGCTTTGACGGTTTGGCAAAATGGGTGTAGATATTAGAATGATTCCGCTTTATGGTAAAAGTCTGGCCCTTTGGTTTGTTTTGTCCCTTACACAGCGTGTGCTGAATGACCTCACTATGGACATTTTGTTGAAATTTCTTATGAAAGCAGATCATATATCAGGGTTGTCCAAAGACAAACATCTCAATTTTTATCGATTTTTATTTTTCTTCATCGGTTAACCCTGGCAGTTCTTTACATTTCATGATAACTGGACAAATAGAAATGTCTCACATTTTCACACACATTTTCTAAGCCTTCTGGACCACAGGGGGAGCTGGAGCCTATCCCAGCAGTCAATGGTTGGAAGGCAGGAAACACCCTGCACAGGCTGCCAGTACATTACAGGGCTAGAAATCTACTTGGCATAAAATCTCTTTAAATTAACTTATGTTAAAAGATAAGAACATCCTTGCCTTGTCCTGCAAAGTTACCATTCTTTGGACAGTGATGATATCCTGAAAGCGAGCACAAGGAGTACACAGTGCCTTGAGTGCAAGAATGTTGTGACCGCCACTGGAGAAAGTGTCTCAGTCTCTCGTGATGAAGTTGAAGTGAAAAGAACAGAAATGGTATATCAAGATGGATCCCAGGTTTCTGCAGGGAAAGGTGTAGGAGCGGGGAATAGTGATGCTTCAACAGGCACAAGTGGAAGCTGCTACCAATGGTGAGGTGGGTGTTGACTAGTCTGTAGAGTCCATAGACTCTCCAGCGGTACCGGATGGGGAGGATGAGGGGGCTTCTTCAGACTTTTCTGACCTAGAATCTCAGGCTGGAGAGGATCAACAGCTCTATTCAGTATAAGAGATAAACATCTTCCTGGATGAAAATTTTGCAAAGGTAGTGGAGGTTGGTTTCTTTCCTGATGCAGGAAATGAACTGAGCAAACAAAAGAGTTCGCCTCTGGCAAAGTTACAGTGGGGAAAACAGAAGTGCGCAGAGTAAGTCAGTGAAGGTACGTACTCTCCATTGAATTTCTGTGTTTTAAGGGTAGAGGTAGATGTTAGAGCACATGTGTCAGGCTTCAGTCCTCGAGGGTCAAAACACTGCAGACTTTAGCATGCCTCGATAAACACACCTGACTCAGCTTATCAGCTAAGCAACTAAGCCTTCACGAACTTAATTGAGAGCATTAGATGAAGGTAACTGCTAATCTCCACAGACCTTTGGGCCAGAAGGTCCCCGGTTTGTTATGCCTGCTGTAGAGGAACAGGGTTGCTTTTTGTCAATGTTAATGCAGCTAATCATGGCATTGAGCAGGTAAGATTATTCCAGAATTGAGCAGTCTGCTGTGATACTGGGTGGGTTACTTATGAAGTAGGAGTTTGTTGAGCCATGGGGAGAACTCACTGATGGATATAGGATTTAAAAACAGTAATGGTTCGTGATAATGTTAGCTAGAACAAGAAAACGGAGATGTTACGGTCATGCTAATGGGATGCTGATTCATGACCAGCTGCTTTGTAGGAATTATTCAGCCTTTTGGAAAAGACATACAATAAGGAAAGCAGACTTTGATGGTTTGTGTGGTTTTATGGTGGGAGGCAGGCAAGATATGTGAATAAATAACACCTTTTTGTCAGCAGTTTACTGTACATATGCCAGCAGCAGTGGGGAGTACACTCTGGGGGCTTGAGAGGGAGCTGAACATGGTAGATGATGAGACAATCTCCAGGAATGACGAAGCGGTGGGGAGGAATTTATTGGACGGGAAAAGGAAGGCTCGAGAATCACTTCTTTACAAGCAGGCAAAGGGGGCTCTAATTAGAGTGTGTTTCTCCAGCATCAAAGACATGTATCCCCTGACTGTCTTCTTAAACTTGGACTGGAAGGTGACACAACAAAATCAGGCTGTTTCTTCAGCGACTGAAGGACTCTTGACTTCAGTGTCTGTTGAGATGAGGAAGATTGCTGTGGATTTCTAGGCAGATCTTTACAATGCTGATGTTGCTAATCCTGACTCTACAGATGAGCTTTCGGAGGGGCTGCCAAAACTGGGGACAGTGCATGTTTTTAAGCAGTCCATGCATGCTGGGAAGCTGTCTCTTATCTATTCACAAGCAGTGCTGTTTCTTCTTCCTAAGAAGGGTTATTTAGGACTTTGGAAGAACTGGAGATATGCAGCACTGTTGTGTATTGTGTGGGTTCACGATGGGTTCCTCCCACTCTTCCATGTGCATTTGTTGTGTTTACCTCCCAGTCTTCCATGTGTGTCTGTTTATCTTGTCCAAGTGCATTTGTTGTAATTCTGTCTCATTCCTACCCCTGGTTTTCTTGACTCCACCCCTGATTCGTTCCACCTGTTTTCTGCCTGTCCCTCATTATACTTGTTTTGTATTTAAGCCCTTTGTTTTCCCCCTTGAGTTTGCTGGTCTTTGTTTGATGTATGTGCTGAATGTTTGAGTTGTACGTTTGCAATTTGTTCTGTGTTTAGCCTGTGTTCTGATCGTCATGTCTGTCCCGTGATCTTTTTGTGTTGGCTATATGAACCTGGACTGTTCCGACCATGACCCTGGATTTGCCCAAAATAAATCTTGCTTGACTCAGCACATGCGTCCGCCTCCTCGCTCTGTCACATATTGACTATAAAATACTAAATAACAGACTGAAGGAACACATGTATGGAGTAGTGCATGCTATCAGACTTACTTTGTGTATGGTCACAATATAATGGCCAGTCTTTGTGCGTGATTTGATTGACTTATGTGGTGTGACTTCATTTGACTTGCTGTCAATAAAGTTGATCATTCTTATCTTTTCTGTGCTCTTCAAAGGGTGGGGAAAGTCTTTTTGTCCTAGATTCAGCTTTTATATTCTGTTGCAAATTTGGAGGGGAACTGCCCAAAAAACATTCAATGGGGGCTCAGACAGGGATGTCCTCTGTCTGGGCAGCTATTTAGGCTTGTAATTGAGCCACTGTTAGTCAAGTTGAGGTCCAAGCTATAGAGGTTGGTGATGTCAGGGTTATGACATAAGGTGGTGTTGTCTGCATATATAGATACTGTAACTTTTTATTAGAAAGGAAGATGATGTTCAGGCCTTGACTATGTGCATTTACAAGAGAGCATCCTAAGCTCTTGTAAAATGTGACAAATCTGAGAGTTTTCTTATGGGACACTGGCAGAGGTCCCACACTAGCCAGCAGGCCTATGATTGGGGTTGCTGGGGTTGAAGTATCTTGGTGCGTTTTTAGGAACAGCGGAATATCAGGATAAAAACTGGGAGGCTATTGTAAACAAAGTATGTGCTAAGTTGTCTCAATGGACTTGTATCCTGCCTCAGCAGCCCTACAAGGGGACAGTCTTGATGGCCAACAACTTATTTGCCTCGATGCTGTGGTACAGATTCTGAAGCTGGAGAATTCCAGAGAAGAATGGTGGACTGTTTTTTAGACTGGTCAAAATATTGGACTCATGTCTTCATTTTCAGTCTTCCTCTGAATGAGAGAGGTCACGGTCTGGTTGATCTCTCCAGCTGAATAAAAGCTTTCAGTCTTCAAACAGCACAGAGACTCTTGTATGGCTCAGGGTTGGCCGAGGCTGCTACAGCCTGTACTCTTCTATGATGGGTTGAGGACTTGTGAAGCAACTTTTTGTGTTGTGGTTGACAGAAGGACTTTTTTGAGACCACTGCTTTCTGTCAGTCCGTGCTAAGGACCTGGTTCTTGGTACTGAGGACCACAAGGACTGAGGCTCAGCTGGGTTCTTCTCTTGAAGAGGAACCTCTGTTTTATAATATTTTAATTCCAGTTACTAATCTAGCTTTTGGAAATATCCGCCTGCGCTTTCAAAGGGCAGGCATTACAGAACTCAGAGATCTGAGAGCTGGTACAGGCTGGAAATCAAGTGAAGTTTTAAGTTCTGAGATGTGGATTCTGTCTATTCAGCTGCTGCAGAGAATCCTGGCAGAGGTGATCTTGGCATTGCCTGCCCCCTTCAGGGTAGCTTTGGAGCACCACTCTGGTGGAGGCCAGTGGCTGGTTGCACAAGCTGCTTAAGTTTAAATGTAGGTTAGTTGTAATGTAAGTATTTACAAACTAGTTTTAACATTGAGCTTAGTAGTTACTAAATATTTATATTTAAGTTTTGGGGAAACCATCTCAAACCACATAAAAGCACAAAAAAGACCAAAAACATGACTTTTTGTAACGCCGGGGAGCGAGGAGGCAGAGATAAGCGACGTTTATTGTGGGCACATCCAAAGTCAGGGTCGAGACGGTCCAGGGTCCAGTGATCAAGATCGAGAGCAGGATGTGCAGACATGATAAACACAGAATCCAAGCAGCAAACAAACATGTAATGACAAACACCACAATCAGAACAACAATTCAGACAAAGACCAGTTATCAGACAGGGGAAAACACAGGGCTTAAATATATAAGGGTAAATGAGGGACAGGTGGACACACGGGTGGACACAGTCAGGGGTGGAGTAACCAAAACAAGGGGCCAGACTAGGAAACCAAAACAAACACTCATGGGCTAAACCCAAAATACAACACGAACACATGGACAGGACTGGGAGGGGCCAATCGTGACACTTTTTTAGTTACTATGCTAAACATTCTAAACACTGTACACTGTGATTGCACTCACAGCTCTAATCATTGTCCTGGTTTAAACTCCGAACATGAAGCTGAACACCCACGGCTCCAACTCAGCAGCTGCACAAGTGCTAAACTGAGGCTGCTGTTGCGTCGGTCAGTCAGAAACTCACTACCTACTTGTGTTATATTTTAACAAACTTGGTTTCACTTGTATCCGACCTGTTTCCAAAAGCACAGTTGGTTTTATGTGACTCTGTTTATAATTACACATTCCATGCAAAAGAATGGTGATGTGATTATTCATAAACAAATAAACATTTTCAGCTTGTGTAGAAATGAGTAAATGAGGATTATTGGCTGTGCTGCAGTTTAAACAGTTCATCAGTAAAAGATCTGCTCGAAAATCTCAGTCAGGAGTGAAATTTTGGGGAGAAGTACGTAGTGAGTGAGTGTGTGTGTGTGTGTGTGTGAAGTAATAGTTGAGTTCATTGAGTTCACAACACACACACACACACACACACACACACACACACACACACACACACACACACACACACACACAATAAATACGTGTAGAGACGTTTACACACTCTGGGGAGTGTGTGTGGAGCGAGCCAGAAATGGATAGCTGTTCTGTCTGCCAAGAACATGAGCTCACACACACACACACACACATATATATACACACACACACACACACACATACAAAAACACACACAGTGTGTGTATTTTATTTGTACAGTGTGATTACAGTATTTATTGCACCTTGAGACTGTGTGAAACTGGGGGGAGGTGGATTTTGTGTGTGTGTGTGTGTGTGTGTGTGTGTGTGTGTGTGTGTGTGTGTGTGTGTTGTTTTTTAACATTCTGAAAACGTTCAGGTTTAAATTATCTCACTGAGTGAAGACGAGGACTAAATGAAGTTCAGATGAGGTCAGAGCTGTCTGCCTCTCTCTCTCTCTCTCTCTCTCTCTCTCTCTCTCTCTGCCTCTCTCTCTCTCTCTCTCTCTCTGCCTCTCTCTCTCTCTCTCTCTCTCTCTCTCTCTCTCTCTCTCTCTCTCTCTCTCTCTCTCTCTCTCTCTCTCTCTTATCTGTTGTCTCTAAGGTTTACTGAGGGCCGTAGTTGCTGTGCCATTTCTCCATCACCCACTGACCCCCATATGAACACCAGTCTAGTCACAGTGTCGCTACACGCTCCTGTAATAAGCAGTCCTTTACCACAGCAGTGGCTCTGCTGGTGATGATGTCATTTTCAGTGCTGTATATGTGGTTTGAGACGACTGATTTTCATCTGCCGTTGTGTTTTCATCATCAGATGGAGCAGAAACATGACTTTGGTCTCCACTGTGTCATCAGTTATTTTGAAAATCAGTTTCCATCAGTAGCCACATTTACATGCAGCCTAATAGCGCATTAATAATCCGACTAATAGCTCAATCAGAGTACGATACGTCCGTGATTGAGGCCATTCGAAATACAATTTCTGTCTGATAGGTCGAGGTGGGTAATCCTGTAAATAATCTATTAAATAGAAGAATAATATCCGTGTAAATGCCTGAATCCGATTACTTTCCCTATCGGAAAGTTTAAGTCCATTCTGCATGTGCGTCACATCATAGTGAGAGTTTATACCGTTCAACACCGTCTTTTAAAGATCAGAGCAGAAACTTTGTCTCCTCTGCAGACCAGTTTCTGCTCTGATCTTTAAAAGACAGCAGTGGGACGGACATCCTAGCATCAAATAAGTCTTCAGTATCTCATCACAAAGTCTTCAGGATATCCCAACATTACGTCCATGAATAAAGTCAAAATGCAAACTAACCACGAACCAGAAAATAGCTTAAAACTAACTAAAACTAAGCCGGCAAGGATCCTAAGAATTTACCATCAGAATTGAATCCCGTTTTAATCGGAAGTTTCAACTAACTAATGAAGTAGCCTTAGCAGTGACAAAACAAATGGTATTCATTTACCTTTAAAATTCCAAGCTTATGATATACTTATTATTTAGTAACTACAGGGACTTCCATGCAAATTGCTTGAGCTATTCTTAGGTTATAAAAGTGTTTAATGACATTGGGCCAAAGACAAAAATGGGCACCACAGATGCACATTTTAATAGCTCTGGACTCCTGAAGGGTGCAACTGTCTACACTGCAAAACATCATGTCTTGTTATTGGGTTATTTACTGTCTGACTGCAGGGAATGACTGAGAAAAAGAGCAGGATGCTTGTAAATACCTCACACTCAAATAGAGAGAAAGAGGGAGTGAGAGAGGCGAGTGAGGGACAGTGGAATAGAATAGTTTATTTCTAATGTGTGAGTAATGAAATGTAATAGCTTAACATCTTTGAGAAATGCAACAGTGAAAACCTTGAGTAATGTAATGATGTATTTTGAGTAATGTAGCAGTGATGTAATTGAGTAATGTAATGATGTATTTGAGTAATGTAGCAGTGATGTAATTGAGTAATGTAATGATGTATTTGAGTAATGTAGCAGTGATGTAATTGAGTAATGTAATGATGTAGATGGGAAATGTAGCAGTGATGTAGTTGAGTAATGTAATGATGATGTATTTGAGTAATGTAATGATGTAGATGAGTAATGTAGCAGTGATGTAATTAAGTAAGGTAATGATGTATTTCAGTAATGTAGCAGTGATGTAATTGAGTAATGTAATGATGATGTATTTGAGTAATGTAGAAGTGATGTAATTGAGTAATGTAATGATGTATTTCAGTAATGTAGCAGTGATGTAATTGAGTAATGTAATTATGATGTATTTGAGTAATGTAGCAGTGATGTAATTGAGTAATGTAATGATGTATATGCGTAACGTAGCAGTGATGTAATTGAGTAATGTAATGATGTATTTGAGTAATGTAGCAGTGATGTAATTGAGTAATGTAATGATGTATATGCGTAACGTAGCAGTGATGTAATTGAGTAATGTAATGATGTATTTGAGTAATGTAGCAGTGATGTAATTGAGTAATGTAATGATGTATATGCGTAACGTAGCAGTGATGTAATTGAGTAATGTAATGATGTATTTGAGTAATGTAGCAGTGATGAAACCGAGTAATGTAATGATGATGTATTTGAGTAATGTAGCAGAGAATGTGGCAAGAATGTGTTGGGTGTTTCGTCTGGTCAGAGGAAAGAAGACAAGGAAAGTTGGTGGTGGAATGAGGAAGTCCAGGAGAGTATTCAGAAGAAGAAGGCAGCTAAGAAAAAGTGGGATAACCAGAGAGATGAAGGAAGTAGGCAGGAGTGCTGTGAGGCTAGTCGCATAGCGAAAAGAATGGGGGCAAAGGCAAAGGCTCAGGCCTATGATGAGCTGTATGAGAGGCTGGACAGTAAAGAAGGAGTAAAGGACTTGGCTAAACAGAGAGATAGAGCTGGAAAGGATGTACAGCAGGTTAGGCTGATAAAGGATAGAGAGGGAAATGCACTAGTGAGTGAACAGAGAGTGATGAGTAGATGGAAGGAGTACTTTGAAGAACTAATGAATGAGGAAAACGAGAGAGAGAGGAGGACAACGGGGGGAGAGATAGTGGATCAGGAAGTGCAGAGAATTAGTAAGGTGGAAGTGAGGGCAGCTTTAAAAAGGATGAAGAATGGAAAGGCAGTTGGTCCAGATGACATACCTGTGGAGGTATGGAGATGTTTAGGAGAGAAGGCAGTGGACTTTTTAACCAGGTTGTTTAACAAAATCCCAGAGAGTGAGAGGATGCCTGATGAGTGGAGAAGCAGTGTACTGGTCCCCATTTTTAAGAACAAGGGTGATGTGCAGAGCTGCCGTAACTAGAGAGGTATAAAGTTGATGAGCCACACCATGAAGGTATGGGAAAGAGTTGTTGAAGCAAGGCTAAGGCGAGAGGTTCAGATCAGTGAGCAGCAGTTTGGTTTCATGCCCAGAAAGAGTACCACAGATGCAATTTTTGCGTTGAGAGTGTTGGTAGAGAAGTACAGAGAAGGTCAGAAGGAGCTGCATTGTGTCTTTGTGGATCTAGAGAAGGCAGATGATAGGGTGCCAAGACAGGAACTGTGGTACTGTATGAGGAAGTCAGGTGTAGCTGAAAAGTATGTTAGGGTGGTGCAGGACATGTATGAGGATAGTGAGACAGTGGTGAGGTGTGCAGTTGGAGTACAAATGGTTTCAAGGTGAAGGTGGGGTTACATCAGGGATCAGCTTTGAGCCCCTTCTTGTTTGCAATGGTGATGGACAGGTTGACAGATGAGGTCAGGCAGGAGGCTCCATGGACCATGATGTTTGCAGATGACATTGTAATCTGTGGTGAGAGTACAGAGCAGGTGGGAGAGAATCTGGAGAGGTGGAGGTTTGCACTGGAGAGGAGAGGAATGAAGGTCAGTAGAGACAAGACGGAATACATGTGTGTGAATGAGAGGGAGGCAGGTGGAAAGGTGAAGATGCAAGGAGTAGAGGTCGTAAAGGTGGATGACTTCAAATATCTTGGGTCAACCATTCAGAGCAATGGACAGTGTAGAAAAGAAGTGAAGAAGAGGGTGCAGGCAGGATGGAGTGGGTGGAGACGGGTGTCAGGGCTGATGTGTGACAGAAGGATAGCAGCAAGAGTGAAAGGGAAGGTCTACATGACAGCAGTGCGTCCTGCTATGATGTACGGTTTGGAGACTGTGGCTCTGTCTAAAAGACAGGAGGCTGAGCTGGAGGTGGCGGAGATGAAGATGCTGAGATTTTCGTTGGGAGTGACCAGGATGGACAAGATTAGAAATGAGCAGATCAAAGGGACAGTGAAGGTGGAGCAGTTTGGAGATAAAGCCAGAGAGGCCAGGTTGAGATGGTTTGGACATGTGTTGAGGAGGAATAGTGGATATATTGGGCAAAGAATGTTGGAGATGGAGCTGCCGGACAGATGGAGAAGAGGTAGACCTCAGAGAAGGTTTATGGATGTAGTGAAGGTGGACATGGAGATGGTTGGTGTGAAAGTAGAGGAGGCAGTGGATAGGGCAAGATGGAGGCAGATGATCCGCTGTGGCAACCCCTAAAGGGAGCAGCCGAAAGAAGAAGAAGCAGTGATGTAATTGAGTAATGTAATGATATCTGAGTAACGTAACGGTGATGTCTTTGAGTTGTTATGCGATTTGTATCATTGTATTCTATTTTTATTTCCATTTGGCACAGTGTCCCAACTTTTTTCCAAAGAAGTTAAGATTCTGTACAGAAAAAAAAAAGATTGCAATGATGTGTAAACCATGTTTTTAAAGTAAAATCCTACAAAGACAACATATCAAATGTCAAATTTTATTGTTTTTTGAACAATATAAGCTCATTTTGAATTTGATGCGAACAATACCTTCTGAAGAAGTTGGGACGGGGGCCTATTTACTGCTGTGTTTCATCACCTCTTCTTTTAACAACACTCTGTATGTTTTTGGAAACTGAGGAGCCGTTGCTGTAGATTTGAAAGTGAAATGTTTGATTTCGGCTGCTCATCAGTTTGGGGTCTCCTTTGTCATATTTTTCAACTCATAATGCGGCAAATGTTACCAGGGGTGACCAGTCTGGACAGCAGGAAGGTCACTTTAGCATCTTTTCTCTTTTAATACGGAGCAATGCTGCTGTAATACATGCAGAATGTGGTTTGACATTGTTTTGCTGAAATAATCAAAGCCTGAAAAAGACGTCGTCTGGACGGCAGCACGTTACCAAAACATGAATATGTCGTTCAGCACTAATGGCGCCTTCACAGATGAGCACGTCACCCATGCCTTGTGAATGAATGCCCCCCTAAACCATCATGAATACTGGCTTTAGAACTGCACTGATAACAAGCTGAGTGGTCTTCAGACCGGAGGACACAGTGTCCATGATTTCCTAAAAGAATTTCAAATGTTGATCCGTCGGACCGCCAGACACTTTTCCACTTCCCCTCAGTCTATTTTAAATGACCCCAGGCCCAGAGAAGGTGGCAGCGTTTCTGGATCCTGTTTATATTTGGGTTCTTCTTTGTGTTTTAGAGTTTAACAGCATTTGTGGATGCAGTGATGAACTGTGTTCACAGACAGTGGTTTTCTGAGCCCATGCAGTGATTTCCACTACAGAATCATGTCTGTTTTTAATGCACTGCTGCCTGAGGGCCCAAAGATCACGGCCAGCAGATCCTGGTGTTCAGCCTCGTCCCTCACAGACAGAGATTTCTCCAGATTCTCCGAGTCTTTAATGATGTTCTGCACCGTAGACGATGAAAAGCAGAAGCTCTTTGCTGTTTTATGTTGAGGAACGTTCTTCTTGAACTGTTGCTCTATTTGATGGTCCCGTCTTTCACAGAGTGGTGACCCCTCCTCATCTTTACTTCTGAAAGTCTCCGCCTCTCTGGGATGCTCATTTACACCCAGTCATGGCTTACTGATCTGTTTTTTTTAAGCATTACACAAACTGACCTTTTGTTGCTCCATCCCAACTTTTTTGGAACGTGTTGTTGACATCAAATTCAAAATGGACAAATATTTAAAAAAAAAATCAGTTTTAACATGTGACGTGTTGTCTTTGTACTATTTTCAAATCAATACAGGGCTTAGATGTTTTGTGCATCATTGCATTTTGTTTGCATTTATCACAACATGTTTGGAAATGCGGTTGTATTTTCCAGCCCTTAATTGGGATTCTGGTCTGAAGTAAACAGCCAATGTAAATCACTGGGTAAATATTTCACAGCGTCTGCTTTTTAGTATAGTTTATGTACACATGAGGTCAATGTTTGTAAACAATTTATCAGAAAAATGAAGCTATTTCACGTGACTTCTGTCTGTATGTCATATACAGGGCTGCTGATCCATTGCTAAACTTCTGTGTGTCTGTGTGTGTCTGTGTGTGTGTGTGTGTGTGTGTGTCTCACCTGCTGAGCGAATCATCCAGCACTAATGAATTAACACACTGATCTATTCACAGAGAAAGAGAGAGGGAGAAGAGGCAGGGTGAGAAAGAGACATAAGAGCCTGGGAGAGAGAGAGAGAGAGAGAGAGAGAGAGAGAGAGAGAATAGGCAGAGAGAGAATAGGCAGAGAGAGAGAGGCAGAGAGAGAGAGAGAGAGAGAGAGAGAGAGAGAGAGAGAGAGAGAGAGAGAGAGAGAGAGAATAGGCAGAGAGAGAGAGAGACAGAGAGAGAGAGAGAATAGGCAGAGAGAGAGAGAAAAAGAGAGAGAGAGAGAGAATAGGCTGAGAGAGAGGGAGAGAGAGAGAGAGAGAGAGAGAATAGGCTGAGAGAGAGAGAGAGAATAGGCTGAGAGAGAGAGAGAGAATAGGCTGAGAGAGAGAGAGAGAGAGAATAGGCAGAGAGAGAGAGAAAAAGAGACAGAGAGAGAATAGGCTGAGAGAGAGGGAGAGGGATAGAGAGAGAGAGAGAGAGAGAGAATAGGCTGAGAGAGAGAGAGAGAGAGAGAGGGGGGGGGGGGGGGGGTACATATAGAGGCTTCCCTTTTCAAACACAAATTAAATCAGTAAATTCATTTAGTCATTTTTAAACTAATTCTAACGATTGGCCCCTCCCAGTCCTCTCCATGCGTTCGTGTTGTGTTTTGGTTGAGCCCGTGTGTTCTTTGTTTTGGTTTTTTAGTCCAGCCCCCTTGTTTCTTGACCCCTGATTGTTTCCACCTGTGTTCCCGCCTGTTCCTTGTTTCCCCCGTTATTATTTAAGCCCTGTGTTTGCCCCTTGTCTTTGCTGGTCATTGTTGTTTGAATCTTTGCTTGATGTCTCAACTGTTTGGATGTCTGATCGTGTTGATTGTTTTTGTGACTCTGGTTTGTCTGTCATGTTGTTGTGCCATGTGTTGGCTCTATGACCCTGGATCCTTTAGAGTATGACCCTGGATTTGCCCATAATGAAAGTCGCTTATCTCCGCATATGTGTCCGCCTCCTCTGTCCCTGCCATTACGCTAATCTTCAATTCTCATTCAGTTCCTCATCTCAATTCACTGGTTTGTTTTGCTGTGTTTTGGAGTGGTTCAGTACGGAAGCATGTGGAGCGATTTAGCACTGAAGCGTATGGAGTGGTTTAGAGCAGAAGTATGTTAAGTTTAGTACCAAAGTGTGTGAAGTGGTTTAGCACTGAAGTGGAGTGGTTTAATATTGCTGTGTGTGGAGCAGACTAGTACTGAAGCATGTGGAGCAATTTAGCACTGAAGCATGCGGAATAGTTTAGTGCCGAAACATATGGAGTGGTTCAGTACCGAAGTGTGTGAAGTGGTTTAGTACTGAAGCGTGTGGAGTGGTTTAGTACTGAAGCGTGTGAAGTGGTTTAGTACTGAAGCGTGTGAAGTGGTTTAGTACTGAAGCGTGTGGAGTGGTTTAGTACTGAAGCGTGTGAAGTGGTTTAGTACTGAAGCGTGTGAAGTGGTTTAGTACTGAAGCGTGTGGAGTGGTTTAGTACTGAAGCGTGTGGAGTGGTTTAGAATTGAAGCGTGTGGAGTGGTTTAGAATTGAAGCGTGTGGAGTGGTTTAGTACTGAAGCGTGTGGAGTGGTTTAGCGCTGAAGCGCGTGGAGTGGTTTAGCGCTGAAGCGCGTGGAGTGGTTTAGCGCTGAAGCGCGTGGAGTGGTTTAGCGCTGAAGCGTGTGGAGTGGTTTAGCGCTGAAGCGTGTGGAGTGGTTTAGAATTGAAGCGTGTGGAGTGGTTTAGAATTGAAGCGTGTGGAGTGGTTTAGTACTGAAGCGTGTGGAGTGGTTTAGTACTGAAGCGTGTGGAGTGGTTTAGTACTGAAGCGTGTGGAGTGGTTTAGAATTGAAGCGTGTGGAGTGGTTTAGAATTGAAGCGTGTGGAGTGGTTTAGCACTGAAGCGTGTGGAGTGGTTTAGAATTGAAGCGTGTGGAGTGGTTTAGAATTGAAGCGTGTGGAGTGGTTTAGTACTGAAGCGTGTGGAGTGGTTTAGCACTGAAGCGTGTGGAGTGGTTTAGAATTGAAGCGTGTGGAGTGGTTTAGAATTGAAGCGTGTGGAGTGGTTTAGAATTGAAGCGTGTGGAGTGGTTTAGTACTGAAGCGTGTGGAGTGGTTTAGAATTGAAGCGTGTGGAGTGGTTTAGAATTGAAGCGTGTGGAGTGGTTTAGATTTGAAGCGTGTGGAGTGGTTTAGAATTGAAGTGTGTGGAGTGGTTTAGTACTGAAGCGTGTGGAGTGGTTTAGTACTGAAGCGTGTGGAGTGGTTTAGAATTGAAGCGTGTGGAGTGGTTTAGTACTGAAGCGTGTGGAGTGGTTTAGAATTGAAGCGTGTGGAGTGGTTTAGAATTGAAGCGTGTGGAGTGGTTTAGTACTGAAGCGTGTGGAGTGGTTTAGTACTGAAGCGTGTGGAGTGGTTTAGCGCTGAAGTGTCAGTGGAGAGGTGAATTTTTCAGTATTTATTCATTGTTACCTCTTTCTCTCTCATTGTTCTCTTTTTCACTTTCACTTCTCCTTCTTATATATCTCTTTTTCTTATATATATATATCTTATTCTTTCTTTGTCTTTCAATCTCTCATTTTATTGTTCTGTCTTTTGCTCTTATTCTTATCTTCTTTCCCATATCTCCCCTCTCTCTCTCTCTCTCTCTCTCTCTCTCTCTCTCTCTCTCTCTCTCTCTCTCTCTATGTGTACAGTAGGTAATGTGTAGAGTCTTTAGTGCCTCATTGTGTAAGAATTCAGTTTCTGACCTTAAACATGAGAGAGAATCAATAGGGCTGAGAGCACACACTCCTTTAGACCAGGAGCACAGCCACGAAAAAAGAGAGAACAAGAATGAGAGAGAGGGAGAGAGATTCATTTCATTCTTGCTGTGCTGTGTGTATAGTGGAATAATATGGTGGGTGGAGAGACTACATTTGCATGTAAATGGTTTGGCCTGGGTTTGATATATGACCCAAAATTTCAAATGGCTGAAGAAAGAATGAGAAAAAAGAGTAAGAGAGAGAGAGAGAGAGAGAGAGAGAGATCGTCAGTAAAGCCAGTATAGACAAGTCCTCATTCAAATCCCAGATCAGTACAGGAAAGTCCCAAGGCCAAGTCGCAGGCCAGTACAGCCAAATCCCCATTCCAGTCCCAGGCCATTACAGCCATAACCTCATTCAAATCCCCCAAATCAGTATAGACAAGTCATCATTAAAGCCCCAAGCCATTACAGCCAAATCCTCATTCAAATCCCCCAAATCAGTATAGCCAAGTCCTCATTAAAGCCCCAAGCCATTACAGCCATATCCTCATTCAAATCCCCCAAATCAGTATAGCCAAGTCCTCATTAAAGCCCCAAGCCATTACAGCCATATCCTCATTCAAATCCCCCAAATCAGTATAGACAAGTCCTCATTAAAGCCCCAAGCCATTACAGCCAAATCCTCATTCAAATCCCCCAAATCAGTATAGCCAAGTCCTCATTAAAGCCCCAAGCCATTACAGCCAAATCCTCATTCAAATCCCCCAAATCAGTATAGCCAAGTCCTCATTAAAGCCCCAAGCCATTACAGCCATATCCTCATTCAAATCCCCCAAATCAGTATAGACAAGTCATCATTAAAGCCCCAAGCCATTACAGCCAAATCCTCATTCAAATCCCCCAAATCAGTATAGCCAAGTCCTCATTAAAGCCCCAAGCCATTACAGCCAAATCCTCATTCAAATCCCCCAAATCAGTATAGCCAAGTCCTCATTAAAGCCCCAAGCCATTACAGCCAAATCCTCATTCAAATCCCCCAAATCAGTATAGCCAAGTCCTCATTAAAGCCCCAAGCCATTACAGCCATATCCTCATTCAAATCCCCCAAATCAGTATAGCCAAGTCCTCATTAAAGCCCCAAGCCATTACAGCCAAATCCTCATTCAAATCCCCCAAATCAGTATAGCCAAGTCCTCATTAAAGCCCCAAGCCATTACAGCCATATCCTCATTCAAATCCCCCAAATCAGTATAGCCAAGTCCTCATTAAAGCCCCAAGCCATTACAGCCATATCCTCATTCAAATCCCCCAAATCAGTATAGACAAGTCCTCATTAAAGCCCCAAGCCATTACAGCCATATCCTCATTCAAATCCCCCAAATCAGTATAGCCAAGTCCTCATTAAAGCCCCAAGCCATTACAGCCAAATCCTCATTCAAATCCCCCAAATCAGTATAGCCAAGTCCTCATTAAAGCCCCAAGCCATTACAGCCATATCCTCATTCAAATCCCCCAAATCAGTATAGCCAAGTCCTCATTAAAGCCCCAAGCCATTACAGCCAAATCCTCATTCAAATCCCCCAAATCAGTATAGCCAAGTCCTCATTAAAGCCCCAAGCCATTACAGCCAAATCCTCATTCAAATCCCCCAAATCAGTATAGCCAAGTCCTCATTAAAGCCCCAAGCCATTACAGCCAAATCCTCATTCAAATCCCCCAAATCAGTATAGCCAAGTCCTCATTAAAGCCCCAAGCCATTACAGCCAAATCCTCATTCAAGTCCCCCAAATCAGTATAGCCAAGTCCTCATTAAAGCCCCAAGCCATTACAGCCAAATCCTCATTCAAGTCCCTAGTAATTCAGGCAAGACCCATTTCAAGTCCGAAGTAAATACAATGTACAGTCATAGTCCAAGTTCTACTTTAAGTCAAAGTCGATTTGCAGGTCTTTTTTTGATTTTATCTGAAATTATTCCCACCACCCAAACAACCTATTTGTGCTATCTATTGTTTTCTCTTTGAGACTTGTTCAGAGTTGTGACAGTATTCCCCCTTCTCTCCCTCTGTGTTCCAGCAGCCCTATGCTCCACCCCAACATCCAATGGCCCCGCCTAGTCCAGGCAGCACTAGCTGCAACCAGAGTGGAGTGGAACAGCTCAGCAAAACAAACCTGTACATCCGGGGCCTTTCACCTACTACTACTGACCAGGACCTCATTAAACTCTGTCAACCGTGAGTACACATACAAATATAGGTCTTGCCCATCACCTCAGCACTGAAATGAGGGGAATGTGAGTCAGATAAAGCACAATTGCAGACATGAGGTTTTGACTGTTTACACTGTTATCATTTCAGGAGAAAGTTGTACCTGATCCTACATCACTCATGCTTCAGTGTGCAGCTCTCAACAACCAGGACATTATGTCAAAGCTCCATTAGCTAGAACTACCTACATCTGCCTTCCCCACCAGATTCAACAGATTCAATTCAATACTCCCTGGCCACTTTATCAGAAACACTTCGCTGATGTACAGTTAGTAGCTCATCTGTTGATTTGCAGTTTGTATGAGCCACTAGACTTTTAAATAGTCTATTCCTTCATTGTTGGTCAGTTTCTGACCACAAACCAGCTACTTTTGGCTGGATATCTTTCTAGAGAAAAAGCTACATCTGGCCAATTTTAGAGCAACATATATCTACAGTAATATCTGTCCTATTTTACAGTCACATCTCTAGGGCAACATCTTTAGAATAACATCCATCCTACTTCAAAGCAACATCTGCCTTATTTTAGAGCAACATCTGATGTAATCTACATCAAGATCTGACATACTTTACAGTGAGGCCCCTAGCTTAACATCTCCTAAATATCAAACGTTTTAGAGAAACATCTGCCATGCCACCATCTGATTTACTTTAGACCACCTTCTAGGTAAACATCTGTCCTACTCCAGTGCAACATCTAACCTACTCCAAAGTAGTATCACTAGACCAACACTTGGCTGGCATTACAACAAATGTAGAGCAATGTCTAACCTACCTTACAGTGGCTCCTCTAAAGCAACATCTCTAAAGCATCTGACATACTCTAAAGAAATACCTGCCATACTCTATAGCATGTTTCCAGAGCAACGTCTGAGCTACCCTGGAGCAACATCTGATTTACTTTAGACCCCCTTCCAAAGAAATCTCTCCCATAATCTATAATGTTGTCTCTAGAGCTGAATGTTGCAACATCTGTAAAGCAACATATGACCTACTTTGAAGAAACATCTGCCATGCTCTATATCAATGTCTCTAAAAGATCTGGTCTACTTCGCATAAACATCTTTGAAGCGGCATCTATTCTCCCTCTAGAACAACAACTAGCCATTCTACTGTGGCGTCGCTAGAGCAAAATCTAGACCAGCATCGTATTTAGAGCAACATCTCTACTGGCATCTCTAGAGCAACAGAACAACATCTGACCTACGTTATAATACTACTCTAGAACCACATCTCTAGAGGAACATCTGGCCTGCTCTGGATTTGAATATGCTGTGGTTTTCAGCGATCCACAGTTGAATAAAAAATAAAAAATGTAGATATTTGGTTCCGTCACCTTTAGGTGCTCTACAGATCAGACTGAAGGCAGGTAGGACTTTGTCGTCTTTGACTTCTTACTGTATGTTCCACCTGGGCAATTCCACTGCATTGCGCAAGGATTCAAGCTTTTCTCTCAGAAGTGCTCCTCTGTGGAGACGTGTGGAGCTGGTCTCATCGCACTGCTACTTAAGGATGCTCAAAGCAGGTCCTGACCCAGTTCACCCAGTGCAGAGAGGAAGCAGAAATCCCTTAGTGAGAGCTGCATCTCATAAGGGGCTGCTAGTGCCTCACATAATGCTGAGTCGATAACAATCTTCCACACACACTCTGTAGAGGTAAACTGGAAGGTTTCATTATGGAGCAGCCGTTAGACTGGGCTGGATGTGCTGGCGCTGTATTTCTGGATCATAAAGATGGAAGTTCAACTCCGAGTTTTAATGAGATCAGCAGTGATGAGAAGGCGTTCCGGACATATGTCCTGCCGTCCCAGTGGACACAATGGACAAGAGCAATATGTCTTTAATGAGCGCTGCGGCGGGGTTGGAGTTTTAACCCTGCACGCTCCAGTTTGCACATGGTACACCAGAAGACGCCCAGACATCCCATTAATGTCCTCCAATATCTCAAACACAGTGCTGTGAAAAAGTCTGAGACCAAAACCCTGCTTACAGTGGGGCCCAGTGATGCCTCCGGTCAAAGAGATGCATTGCTATTCACACTAAGAACAAGAAGCGACGTGAAATATCCACAGCGTATAAATAAATATAATGACAAGTTCGATAAAAATGAAATAAAACACACACAGCTCTCACCCATCAGGTTGATTTTAGATAGATTTTATATTGGCTCAGAGGTCAATGTGTTTCAGCACTCAGTGGAAAGTTATTCCGCACTAATGGGACCTTGAATAAAACACCTTTTCTCATTAAGTCCTGCAGATGAGAATAGTCCATGCAGAAACAGGCATTCATGAAATTTAATACATATTTCATTTGGTCTTGACCGTCAGGCGAGATGAAATGTAGAGCGGAAGCGTTTCAGTAGAGCTTTGTAGGTATAAAACAGGGACTAGCACTTCCTTCATCTGTACAAGCCAACTGTGCCGTAAAGCTCAGCGTGATGGGCCTTCAGACCACCAGCAGTAAAATGAAGCACGTTATGAAGCTTGTAAAACATCGTATTTCATTCAAAGAAATACACAAATGCAGTAAAAACCAAGTTTCTTATTCCAAAAATGTAGTTCTTGTGAGCCATCATAAAGCCTCAATCAGCACCACCGGGTTTAACGTAATGAGGTACTGATTAGACAATTTGGAGTTTACTTATGATATTTGATCATTTAGCAATTAAGTATAGGAGACTGTAACTACAGTTATTACTAGGCTTCCTTGTGGACAGGACTGGGAATGGGAATGACTGACCGATATACATAAAATCACTACCTTGAGTAGTAATGTGACTTGTATTGATTCCAACATTAACGCTTTTTATGAGCAGATAAATGCCAACTGTCGAGATAAACAGCTTGAGGTGGCCTTTTGCACAGTACTGAATATTTCACTGTACAGGCTGTGAGGTAGGAAAGCGATCAGTAGGTCAGGCTGAATGAGGGAAATGAACCAGTGTTATTATTATTATATTATTTGCATCATAAAAAAACCAGGCAGAATGTTTTCCGCCAAATAAGAAGGACCTCCTGTAGTCCCCACAGAGTGGTTGTGCCCGTCTCCATTTCTGACGGTGAAACGTGAAGATCTTCATTCAGGAGCTGAACCACTGAGAGCTTCCACACATAACGATGATGTCTAGCCCAGTGGGCCCAGTTTGAGATGCTTTTAGAGATGCTGAACACATGCATGACGAGGCAGAGGGGATGATGCTAATCCTTTTGATGTTCACCATGTCGTACGGACGACATCAACACCACAGTCAGACTCATCCCAGACTGGACTGAGCGAGTCGGGCGTCGCCGCTCTCACGGCTCTTTCAGTGGGATTTCGGAGATCATCCAGTGCTGTGGAACCAGCGCCGAATGCTCTGAGCTGCTGGAGCTTCACTGCTGATGAAAATCCTGCTGCTCAGTTCTGACAGATTCACTCTGATTGACGTGGAGAACGCAGAACGTTCTGCTCAGGGGTCTCAGCTCCTCTCAGTTCTAGGTATTAAGCAGGTAAGTGTGAGGTACAAACTCCAAAGTACTAGGTAATTATTTTAGGTGAGAATATATTAAGTACCAGGATAGTCTAATTTAATTACACTGAAATGTCTCACAGGTTCTAGGTATGACCCAGGTTAGTGTGAGGTAGAAACTGGGTGACATGATGATAAGAACCATTACAATCTGAGTGAATTACACTGAAATGCCCATCAGGCTTTGAGGAATATGATGAAAAACTACCTGAAAACTGGAAAACTATTTAGAGCAAAAGGGGACTTTTACAAACAGGCACACAATTTTACACTAAAATGATGCATTTCAACGGAAAATTAATGAGAAAATTATAATGTTTTGCATTTTAATGTATTTAAATGAATTATTGTGTCAAAATACAAAATACAGAGCTGTCAAAAGGCTTTAATAAACAGGCAGTGCCACTGGGACGAATCCTGCTCTGTTTACACTTTCATAACTAGTGGCAGTTTATCTGAACTTTGTGGTCAGAACCCAGTAAAACCATAGAAAGAGTCCCTGCTGTCTTTCACAGTCAGATTACCGTATCAGGGTAATAGGTACATACTATTTAAGACTCTACAGATCTGAGTGACCTGAGCTCCTACTAGCATTCTGTTTATTCTTTTGAAGTTCCAACACTTAGAGACATTCCCTGTAATATAGACAATCTAGTACCCATGTGTGAAACACATAGGCCACTGGCCTGATCTAGAACCTGTGAGATGTTTCTTAATAATTCATGTAGACTATCCTGGTACTTAATATCTTCTCACCTAAAATAATACCCTAGTACTTTGGAGTTTGTACCTCATGCTTACCTGGGTAATACCTAGAACTTAGAGGACTGTAAAAGAAAGGGTTACTGATAATCCTTTATTAGTCCCACAACAGGGGAATTCTCAGCTCCACAGCAGCCGTGAGTAGAAGAGAATTAACAAGCAGAGTAATTAACCTTGTTATACACACACTCACTGGCCACTTTATTAGGTACGTAATATTAGCTAGTAAAAGGTTGGACCCCCTTTTGCCTTCAGAACTGCCTTAATTCTTCTTGGCATACTTTCAACAAGGTGCTGGAAACGTTCCTCAGAGATTCTGGTTGGTTATTTGAGTTCCTGCTGCCTTTCTATCATCTGGAACCAGTCTGCCCGTTCTCCTCTGACCTCTCACATCAACAAGGCATTTTCGTCCACACAACTGACCGCTCACTGGATATTTCCTCTTTTTCGGACCGTTCTCTGTAAACCCTAGAGATGGTTGAGCGTGAAAATCCCAGCAGATCAGCAGTTTCTGAAATACTCAGACCAGCCCGTCTGGCACCAACAACCACGCCACGTTCAAAGCCCCTTAAATCCCCTTTCTCCCCCGTTCTGATGCTCGGTCTGCACTTCAGCAAGTCGTCTTGACCACCTCTACACGCCTAAATGCAGTGAGCTGCAGCCGTGGGATTGGCTGATCAGCTATTTGTCTTAACAAGTTTTATTGTGTTAATATCATTATTAATTAATATTCTATCAATTTTATTCATTCAAATATTAACACTTTTCTCAGCAAATAAACACAAACTACACAAATAAATAGATTACTCAAGATAAAAAATATAAACTCTATCCTTCACATGAACTCTATCCACTAGAATTTACACTATAAACAATTACAAATAAATAAACAAGCAAAAAACTGTACTCTGTAAGGATATCTATCCCGAATTGCACATGGAATATTGATTATATTACACACGGGAATAGTGATCAATTAACAATATAAACAATATAAACAGAAAAGCAAAACATCTTTACACTATAGAGATATTTTACACATATTCCACAGGCATTAATAGAATTAACTGCATTAATTACATTGTACACAGGAAATGGTGATGAATTCACACTTATGATAATATTTCTGATGTATATTAACGACATTACAACTAAATCATCCAGTAAAGCAGACAGGTGTTGGTTTATGCTGTATCAGTAAGCTAAGCTAACAGCCAGTATCAGAGGAGCAGTGGTGGAGTAATTGTGGGTAGTTTAGTCATCATCCTGCTGGAGCGCTGTCAGTAATAGCTGAAGGTGAACGGAGAAGATGAAGCCCTCTGGTTTTAATGGAGATCCATCACAGAGCATGAAGACATCAGCCCAGGTGCTCGTCCTCACAGAGCAGCAAATCAAATCTTCAGAAACACTACAATTATCTCCACTGGAGGAGAACAAGGCAGAGCCAAACACACTTCCTCACACCGTCCACTGACTACCACACACACACTTAGAGCTCAGGCACACACAGGCACGGTAACACATGATCAGTAAGGCACGCGGTACAACGAACACTACCACAGACGTGCAGCATCGCACAGCACTCACTGGCCTGGAACCAGAGGAAGTCACTGAGATTCATTCACAACTGACTTTTTAGGTTCTTCGTTCCCAGTTTTCGGTGGGAAGAACCTCAAAGACCTGCCTAGAAATCCACTTACCAAATCTTTTTCTTTTCTACTTTAGTCGTTTCCAGTTCCGCCCACTAGTTAGGACTCCCCCAGTCACACGATACCACCAGCGCTAGGACGGTGAGGGCAAACACCTGCTTCCCCTGAGACCTGTGCCACAAACGCAATGTCATCGGACCGCTCGGAGGAAAACTTCAATCACGAGTTCTGCTATGTCAGCTAACAGACACTTGCTCTGACTAGCATCGTGCTGAATGATCGGGGGGACGGGGGACCATCATTCCCACCCAGAGAGAGCGAGGGCAACTCTGCTCTCTTGGACTCCCAACCACGGACGGCTGTAGCATCACCTGGGATCAAACTCGTAATCTCCTGACGATAGTCAACGCTTAGACGGCTGCGCCACTCGTGAGCTTACCGACTGAATGGAATAGCTAGATGTTCATGAAAAATACCTAAATATTACAAATAAATAGTTGGTTCATTAATAAAAGAGAAATGGAAATAGATTTTTGAAGATGTAGAAGATGTGAAGATGTAGCCGAAACACTTTGAAAGTCACTTTGGTACTGTGGCCTGTTAGGAATGTCGCAGGGGTTCGGTGGGTGACAATAACGCGGGACACTGACTTCATCCTGTAGTTAATTCACATTTCCCTTTTCAAACGTTTTAAACGTTCCCTTAAAACATGCTCACTGTTTGAATGGAAACCCGGCTCCTCGTTCACTCTTGTTTAGCAGGCTAAAGATTTCCCACAAGAGGGCGCCATGAGCACTCAAATAGCTTTTGATGCTTCATAAGTGTTGCTTTGCTACTGATATGGTATGCAAGGTGGTTGCAAAGGTGTTGCTAGGCTGCTGCTATAGTGTTCCAGGCGGTTGTTAAGTTATTGCTAGGCTTTTGCTAAGATACCACGGGTGGTTGCTTAGGTGCTGCTAGGCTATTGCAATGTTTTTCCAGGTTTTCGTGTAGGTGTTGCTAGGCTGCTATGTTAATCCACGTGGTTGCTAAGATGTTGCTAAGTCTTCGTTATGAGACCCCAGGTGGCTGCTTAGATGTTGCTAGGCTGCTCCTAAGCTATTCCAGGTGGTTGTTATGGTTTTGTTAACCATTGCTATAGTATCTCAGGTGGTTGCTATGGTTTGCTAGGCTGTTGCTATGGTATCGCATGTGGTTACAAAGGTCTTGCTAGGCTGTTGCTATGGTATCTCAGGTGGTTGCTATGGTTTGCTAGGCTGTTGCTATGGTATCGCATGTGGTTACAAAGGTCTTGCTAGGCTATTGCTATGGTATCTCAGGTGGTTGCTATGGTTTGCTAGGCTGTTGCTATGGTATCGCATGTGGTTACAAAGGTCTTGCTAGGCTATTGCTATGGTATCTCAGGTGGTTGCTATGGTTTGCTAGGCTGTTGCTATAGTATCTCAGGTGGTTGCAAAGGTATTGCTAGGCCCTTGCTGTGGTATCTCAGGTGGTTGCTATGGTTTGCTAGGTTGTTGCTATAGTATCTCAGGTGATTGCAGAGGTATTGCTAGGCCCTTGCTGTGGTATCTCAGGTGGTTTCTATGGTTTTCTACACTGTTGCTATGGTATTTCAGGTGGTTGCTGTTAAAAATAAGATTTGTGAAACAGAATCACTTCCTCTCAAAGATTTTATTTAGAAGCATATGTTTACAAGCTTGGGGGTATTTGCAGTCGCCTCTGCAAGTATAAGCATCATAATAGACCATGACAGGCATTACTAATAGGGTGAAGGCTCTTTCTGCCAAAGCCGCTCTTTTCAGATACAAAACCTGCACCTTACTGTTAGCCACAAGTTCCTTTCCTGTTTCCTCCTGGCAGTTATTCTGAACTCTTCTGTGAACTCTCTGTAACCTTGTCACACACACACTCTCAGAATGCAAGACACTAACTCAACCTAGTTACATTTATTGCTCACTTAATAAATCACTTACCACCGTTTTGTGTAATAACTACTGAAACCTGTTCATTGGTCTAAAAAGTGCAAGCACAATAACCACGTATATGACATTTGTGCCAAGTTGTGGTTGTAGCTCAAAAATCGCAGCCTGTGAATTGTCACTGTCTAAATAAGAGTTAAAGGAGAACATTAAAGTGTGCTTTCTGTCTTTTATGCTCTCTTTTTGTGCAGATATGGGAAGATTGTGTCCACCAAGGCCATCCTGGACAAGAACACTAACCAGTGTAAAGGTAATGGACCACCTTTCTTGGTGAACTGTGTTTCTGTCAGTAATCTTCCCGGTTTGTTGTTCCTCAGAATATGAAGTTGTTAAGCTGCGTTCGGACCTACAGAGGCATTTTTCTTTAAAGCTGAGGCGTTGCACCTGTATGCTTTGGCCCTATTGTCAGAAGGTTGTGGTTTGGTTGTTGTTGATGCCACAGTCTTCTGTTTCTAGGAGTCCAAGAGATCATAATTGCCCTGACATAACAAATTAATTAGCTGACATAACAAAATTATCAGTTTTTGTTCACCTCCAAGCATGTTGGATTAACAGCAGCTTGAAAAGATGTGGTGGTTGGTTGGTGTAGTGGGCCTTCTCTGCTGTAGACTGGGGTCAATCCCCCATCTGGCCAGCATCCTACACTATACCAATAAGAGTCCTTGGGCAAGACTCCTAACACCACCTTCGCCCTCCTGTGTAAAATACTCCAATTGTAAGTTGCTCTGGAAAAGGAGAAGAAAGACATGTTTTTTCTGCAATTCTGAAGCCACAATGCTTCTGCTTTGCTTCAGTTGAAGGATTTAATGAAATATTCTAACTAATTTTCAAAATTTCTACATAATTAAATTGTCATGTCACTCAGAGCGGTTTGGTGTCAGAACCGATGTTTCTAGAGTCAGAACCGTTCCCATTGGTGGTGATGGGAACCAGACGTCCCCCTCTAAAAGCTCCTCACAGAAAGTTCCTACATGAACTGGTTCTGAATTCACTGCCTGATGACTGAGACGCTGTTTTATGAGAGTTTAGAGAACTTCAACTCCATTCATGGTGGAGGGAGACATGCAGGGCACTGTGCGGCAAAATAGTCCCCAAAGAAAACTCAATATTCCAGATTTTCCACTGTTTTCCATCATCAACATTCCATATAAGCTCAGAAGACTCGTGTAGGTTCTCTGGTGGTTCTGGATGGTAAATAAAGTGTCTACATCTGTGTTGTCGGCATGGCGACGCCTGGTTTCTATCACCACCACTGTGAAGGAATCTGAACCATTTCACAGGAAACCGCTCTGAATCTCTCTGATTACACCTCACACACTGAATTACGGAGGGAATGTCTTAAATTGGTGGAATTTCTCTTCAGAGTGAGAAGTTATCATTAGAGCTAGCTCAGGGGTGAACATGCACACCAATTAAACTCCATCTGTACTTTTAATTGCTTTCCCTGACTCTTCAGGCATTCTTAGGTGGAGAGCTAGAATGAACACTTCACACTAAGCTGAGTCAGGTTGGTCAGGTGGTCTAATGAGGAACGGGTTCAGTGAAAAACAGATGGTTTCTGCATGGGGGTTAGTGACCATGTGTTGTTAAGATGATTAATGGTGTGAGATCAGTGAACTGCAGCTACAACAGCAGCCTGTGTAGCTATAACATTTTACCACTGACCTCCCTAAATAAGAGACCAATGCTAGAAATAAGGATAGATGTTATTTACATAAGTGGTCATCAACTATGTTCCTGGAGATCTGCAAGCCTGCAAACTTCAGTTCCAACCCTAATTGAGCACACCTGACCTGTACATTGCTGCCTTCAGACGTTCTAGATAAGAGGTGTGAGATTTGGGTTGGGGGTGAAACCTGCAGGGCCGTGGATCTCCAGGAGGAGGGTTTGTGTCCACTGCTTTATGTGGAGGACTCATGTAGGCGTTTCATGTTGAGTTAAATATTTTATTCATTTCCTCAGCTTCGATTCATAAGGTTCTGTCTGTGTTCAGTGCAGGTTTGTGATTACTGAAAATTAAAGATTTCATTTTCAAAAATGTCCACACTCTTAAAAAAGATGGTTCTCCAAGGGTTCTTTAGTAATGATACCGGTTCTGTAAAGAGAACATGAATATTCCAAGAACCAAAAATAAAACAAACTCTTCAAAGCTACACAACTTATGAAATATTTGTCATAAAAACAGAGGATTTCAATGAAAAGAGATGAATTTGTGTGTATGTGGTTCAGATGTAATTCACTCTATTGTTATTATGCTCCTGAAATCTGACTACTGTCCTTTTTTCAGTAACTGTAGTGGAATACAGTTCCTTTTTGTGTATCCTGGTAATGTAACGTTATTCCGTATGGCTGCTGTCGGATCAAAACCTTGCATCTCCAAAATGGTAACTTTGCAGGAGAAGGAATAAACTTACTCTACTTTTAATGGAAGTCAATAGAACCAGATTTTCTCCCAAGTGACTTTTGTGTCCTATTACTTCTGCGTCTTAAAACCAGGCGTAAATGTGAGTCTCAAAAGACGTGTTGAGAGACCAGCTTGAGCAACAGGGGGTAGACAGAGCAGGAGCCTCAAACACGAGCTGAAAGGCTGTTGACCATCACTAGATGGTAGAACACTGCTTAAACCCCCAGGACCACTTGCAGCCCAAAGCGTGTACGTACCCCCGGTGTTATAAAATAACGACCCCGTGGAGTAGAACTTCCCTTATTAGCATCGATTTCTCCTCATGACTGAACATTTGTTTAGGAGTTTGTTGATGGCCTTTTAACCCCCCGTGATTCACCGCTGAACACTTAATGGGCGGAGCTAAACAGTTTGCTGCAGTAAATCAACTGTCAATTTCAGACACTTTGTGAGCCCATATTGAAAGTCGTACTCAGTCATTTCATTAGTTCATTTTTTGGTTTGTCTGGTTTGGTTTCTGCTGCGTTCCCACAGTGATCGATCCTGAGGACGGTCTCTCTCTCTCTCTCTCTCTCTCTCTTTCTCTCTCTCTCTCTCTCTCTCTCTCTCTCTCTCTCTCTCTCTCTGACAGATGAGTTTTAAAGAATTTATTCCCCACTGCAGTTTCTTCAAATATTCCACTAATACTGGAGAATTAATCGCAGTTCAGCGAGTTATTGACACTTGATTTCATGGCACATAAGTATGAAGTTTCCACTGTTTGTCCAAAGCCCCCCCCCCCCCCCCCCCCCTTCAGTTTCAGGCAGAATTTGAAGCGACACTTTTTTAAAATCTGTAAATGAAATGAAAGGAAAAACACTAGTACTTTTCTCTTATGCTGGGCAGGTAACTTGCCTGGAAATAAGAAGCATAGAATGAATGTGTGGTTGGTTAGTGTAGTGGTTAACACCTCTGCCTGTTAACACCTCTGACTGTAGACTGGGGTTCAATCCCCACCAGGGTAACCACCCTACACTATACCAATAAGAGACCCTGGGCAAGACTCCCAACACCGCCTTCACCTGCCTGTGTAAAATGATCACACTGTATGTCGATCTGGATAAGAGCGTCTGCCAAATGCTGTAAAAAGTAAATGTAAAATGGAAATGAAACGATGAAATAGTTGCTGTCTTAAGACAAATGATTGTAAAACACATTTTATTGATTTACCCTTTGGTACCAGGTCAAAACAGCCATTATGTGCAAGTTCTTAGTTTTTCAGGAAATATTCCTGTGGATATTAGATGTAATCGTGGGCTGGAGGTCAGTGAACCAGCCTTGTGACCACAAGGTCGCTGGTTTGTTCCCCTTGGCCGACAGTACAGGATGACGTGCCCTTGAGCAAGACACCTAACTACCAACTGCTCCCTGGGCGCCATGGATAGGGCTGCCCACCGCTCCGGGCAAGTGTGCTTACTGCCCCCTAGTGTGTGTGCTCACTAGTGTGCATGTATTGTGCAGGAGTTCCACCCATACGTTCTGGCTTAGCAAACCTGCTACCATCAGTACGCCCAAACAAGAACGATAACTTCAGCAGGTACTCAGGTCTGGCACGAGTCAGAAGGCAGTGGAAATGCTGGATGTGTAATCCTGCTATCGCGCGAAAGCGACTTGTTTGGGTTGGGAACCTCAGTCCATAGAGGTTCCACAGCATGTGTTTTTTTGCTCAGTTGGCAGAGGGTAGTCAGTAAAACCTCCATACTGTCCTGAAAGCTGCATGTTTGGGGTCTCTCTACTGGGCTGTGTTCTGGCTCTGAGCCTGTAGCAGCAGGGCAGACGGGGGGTGGGGTTGCTGGGGGATGGGGATGGGGCGGTTTTACACAGCCATTAATATCACCTGGGAGAAAATAATGCAGCCTGCAGCCCCAGAGTCTCAGTGCAGGGTGAAATATGGCCCGTTCCGGTCAGGCTGATGACTTAATTGGTTGTTCCACTATCTCGCCTCTGCTGGCTAATATAATAAAACGTTTCAATAAGAATTATTTTACAGCAGGCGGGGCTTTTCCCTGGGTGATAGCTGACCTGACTGCAATGCTGCGGCCTGCTTACAAATGAGAGAAAGACGGGAAAAGAACAGAAGAAAGATATAAAGGTAGAAAGAAAAGGAAAAAAGGCCAGCGTTTGTGTTGAGCAGGCGCCTCTCGTAGTGAGAATGAGTGCATTTCTTTAAGCTTAAGGTTGAAATGTAATAGTTATATGTTTGCTTTAGTCTTGACTCATTATTATTAACAAACATATGTTATTAATATTATTTTATTGTTTATTTGTTAATAAAGTTGCAGATTACATGTGTGTTTGGGGAGGAAAAGGTGTAAACCTTTCTCACTTGATCAAATAACAGGGCCAAGTCAATGTTTTACTGAAAGTCTATGATTTCATTTATTCAAATATTTAGTTACCGGGTCACTGCATTTTAGTTTTATTACCCTGCAAAGACTTTTAGAGCTATCTTGCAGAAGATGAGTTTGTAAGTGTGTTTTGCAGCTAGGCGCATTTATATTGGCCCCATAGATCTGAATGGTGTCCAGTCTTCTCTGCAAAAGGTCAGTGTGGCTACAGGTTTTCATTGCAACAACTCATGATCAATATTTTGACTGAAACCAGTTAATTAAACATGCAGAATCAAAAACCAATTAATATTTAATAAGAATGGGCAGGGACATTGCCGCTTTGGGGTAGCTTTATCACCCCTAAATATTATTTAGCTCCTCCCAAATGAAAGTGCATTATTGGTTTAACCCCTTAAGATCACAGTATTACATAACTGTGGTTCAGACTTCAGTGCAAACTGGCTGAGCTGTTCTAAGGATATAGAACTGTGTCTCTGGCCATTTAATGGGCTCTAACTGCCTCTGCAGTGCTGCCAAAGATTTACTATCATAACAGCAGGAGATCCTCAGCCCATCACATCAGACCTCATGAAGGGGCTCCAGTGGTACTCACTTTGCAAGGTAATGTCTGGCAGCAACAGCTGCAACCAGAAAGCAGACGTTCGTGGTTTGAAAACAAACTTGTAGAATCAGTGATGCCAAGAGTAGTCAGGGTACAGGCATGGATCAGTTCCAGAAAACACAGCAGAGTTAGAAGGACGACCATAACAGACAAGGGCAAAACAGGGCACAAAACAAGCGATGAGTCAAAACCATGAATCCAGTAAACCAGACAGAAGTACAAAAGGGCAAAAAACAGAGTCAACGGGAAAACAGGCAGAAATGCAAAAACATGATAAACACCAGTACAGAAAAACACTCAGTAGTTTCCCAAAGGAAAGCAATACTTCGCGACTAGCAAAGCCCGGGCGTATATACTAGTCTAAATACTCATGTGACAAATACACAGCTGAAGAAAGTTAGAATCCAGGTGACCTGGAACGTTGAAAGGATGATGGAAAGTTTTCAGAAATCATGTGACTTTGCTAAGGAACTGGAGTTCGAGTCTGGGAATAGGAGTGAGGGAAATAGTTCTGCCTTGTGATTCCCCAGAGGGTTCTGGGGAATGCAGTTCAAGTCCATTTGCAGACTAGACTGGCTGCATGCGTGACAGTACCCCCCTCCGAAGAGTCCTGGCGGGCCTTCGCACAAGGGCAACCAGGATGGCCACTGAGCCTTCCACTGGACTTTTGAACAGGGGCATACCCAAAGTTGTTGTGGCGCTGGACTGATGGGGTTCGATCACGAGGATTCCTCAAACGATCCGGAAGGGAGGCAGGGAGCCCCTTATTAGGGTGACCCCTGGGACACAGAGCAGGCTTTTCTGGATGCTGGCTGTGAAAATCCGCTGTGAGACCAGGGTCCAACACATCCTGAGCCAGCACCCAACACTGCTCCCTCTCTGACTCTGATCATATTATAAGCACTTCTGAGGTCTAATTTAGTGAATAACTTGGCCCCTTTTAATTGCTCTAAGGCCACCAGTACCAGGGTAAGAGGACAGGGATAGGGTTTAGTAATCTAATTCAGGGCTCTGTAGTCTATGCATGGATGCAGTCCTCCATTCTTTTTCTTCATAAAGAAAAAAATAATAGGAGACTGGGGACATTGTTCTATAGCCTATTGAATGTATACATCTTGGGGCTTTTGTTCTTCTTGGGTCAGAGGATATTCTCAGGACTTGGATAATGTAGGGTTTTCTATCAATTCTATGGCACAGTCAGAAGGTCTATGCAGGGATAACCTGGTTGTGTTCTCCTTTTTTAAAACTTCACTCAGGTCTAAATATTCAGGCAGAATTTTAACTGGGGCTTCATTATTGGGACTCTCTGAAAACAGATACTTCGGGAAGGGTAATACTAGAAAGTAAGCAGGAGTCGGACCACTTCAAGATGATGTGTTCTGACCATGAAATCAAAGGATTATGCTTCTCTAGCCAGGGGAGTCTTAATATGAGATCAAATTCAGAGTGTTCTAGGACTACAAAGGACAAAGTTTCTTGGTGCAGAGCGCAGGTTTGTACAACTAGGGGTTTGGTGATCTTGGAAATGGTCCCTTCTCCCACTTGGAAATGGTCCTCCATCTAAAGCCACAATCTTCAATACATTAGGAAAATTCGCAACTGGAACTAGTAGTTGTTGCACTATCCGGGCATGGATGAAGTTTCACTCTGCTACGGAATCTAGAAGGGCCGAAATCACAAGAGAATGGGATGACGGTAGATACTGACAGGTAATGTAAAAGACTTGGAAACCAACCCCTTTGTGGGAACACTCACCACATTAGGTCGGCGCCTTGCTTTTTTGGGTTTCCACATTGCAGTCTCTTATCTGATGTCCAGTGTTCCCACAACACAGACAGAGGTTGTTTCTCAATCTGCGAAGTCTCTTCTCTGGTGACAGACGAGATGAATCGCACTGCATGGGTTCTGTTTCTTCGTCGAATTTGGGGGTGCTTCTTAAGATAGACAGGAGTCTTCTGGTGTTTCTTTCAGATTTGAGTTTACTACGATGTTTCAACAGATGATCTAGCTTTATGGCTAGTTTAATGAGTTGATCCAAAATCAAGTCATCATCTATACATGCTAATTCATTCAATAGCTCAGGATTGAGTTCTTGTCTGAACATTACCAAGAGGGCAGCCTCATTCCATCCACTTCTGGCTGCTAGAGTTCGAAATTCAAGCAAATAATCAACTACTGAACGACCTCCCTGCCGAAGCTTAGCCAATTCCCCACTGATCTTTCCTTCATACGAGTGGTCAAATACCGTCTTGAATTCCCGAAGGAATTGGACATATGGCATACGGTGAATCTGATCCCAGCTGGCTGTGGCCCATTCTAAAGCTTTATCGGCTAGCCTTGACAATGAAGGATATCTTAGCCGGGTCATTACTAGCGGCAGAATTAGTAAAGAAAACAGAAAATTGAAGCAGAAAGCCTCGACATTTGTCAGGATTACCTTCAAACCGGGAAAGTAACAAGAGGATTCGGCATTGGGATCCACAGGGGTAGTGGTGATGAGTTCAGGTTCTGTCAAACTTGGAGTTGATTACCCAGCCCCTTGACACTGGCGACTAGCTGAGCTAACTGGGACCGTTGTTCCGCTTGCTGGTGAGCTAGTGATTCCAGTGAATGAGTTACTCCAGAAAGTACCTGCTGATGTCTGTCCTTGCTCCGTCAAAGCCTTTTGAAAAGCTTCTGGGTTCTCCGTCTGCATGTTTGGCAAAGTATTCTGTAATGTGCAACCAGAAAGCAGATGCTTGCGGTTTGAAAACACGCAGTAGAATCAGTGTTGCAGAGAGCAGTCAAGATACAGGAATGGATCAGTTCCAGAAAACACAGCAGACTGGACTTCTACAGAGCTGCCACCTCTTAATGACCATCTACATGGGATAATAATCAGGGATTATAAAAGTGTGTTACAGTCAACATCCGTGTTAGCTCTATATAGTAAAAACAATATATAACTAGTACTGGTGTCATTGTTTTGAAAATGCTAAATAAAAATATGAAAACAGATCATCTGTGAACTTTTAAAAAATTCGTAACATAGTTGGCTCCTCAGCTGGCTGACATTCATGCTTTATGCCTCATCACCTTTACTTCACCTCAGGGAATTAAAGTAAGCTTGCTAACCAGTGTCCAGCTAAAAACTTGATGACTAGCTGAACTGGCCACATTTTCCACTAATCCGTATTGTAGGCATATATTTTCACTCTGTAAACACACTGATTTAGACTGTATATTATATAGTTTGAATAAGTACATGGAAGCTGTAATGAAAGTTCTGCCAGGAACACTCTAAAGCTACGTTATTCCTGACCAATCACAGGTTACACCTGTCTTTAAAATGGCTCAATTGAAAATCTGAGTTTAAGTAAAATATAACATGTTACTAAACAGGCGAAGAGAGGGAGAGAAAGTATTTTTCCTCTGGACACCAAATTTTCTGCTCCGTCCATATTTTAACAACTGTTCTTGTACAGCTTTATATAATTACACAAATCTTACATTTTCTCATGTCAAGCAAATTAAAATTTGAAATTTAATTTATTTTCTCATTTTAAATAAATATAGATTTTACATTTGCCTTATTTTCTCATGTAAAGTAATTAGAAATGCAGACTCAAACATTTCTAGGCCCTTTTTACAAGAAATGGAATTATGAGCTCAGGCCCAGAGAAGGTGGCAGCGTTTCTGGATCCTGTTTATATTTGGGTTCTTCTTTGTGTTTTAGAGTTTAACAGCGTTTGTGGATGCAGTGATGAACTGTGTTCACAGTCAGTGGTTTTCAGAAGTGTTTCTGAGCCCATGCAGTGATTTCCACTACAGAATCATGTCTGTTTTTAATGCAGTGCTGCCTGAGGGCCCAAAGATCACGGCCAGCAGATACTGGTGTTCAGCCTCGTCCCTCACAGACAGAGATTTCTCCAGATTCTCTGAGTCTTTAATGATGTTCTGCACCGAAGACGATGAAAAGCAGAAGCTCTTTGCTGTTTTATGTTGAGGAACGTTCTTCTTGAGTTGTTGCTCTATTTGATGGTGCAGTCTTTCACAGAGTGGTGACCCCTCGTCATCTTCACTTCTGAAAGACTCCGCCTCTCTGAGATGCTCTTCATACCCAGTCATGTTACTGACTTGCTGCCAGTTAACAACCTTTTTTTATTTTAACCTTACACTACTTTACAAGCATTTTGTTGCCCCCATCCCAACTTTTTTTCCTGGCATCAAATTCAAAATGGGCATATTTATTTCAAACAACAATAAAGTTTCTCAGTGTCAACATTTAATATGTTGTATTTGTGCATTTTATAATAAAATATAGGGTTTAAATTATTTGCACATCATTGCATTTTGCTTTTTTTTACATTTTACACAGCATCCCAACTTTTTTGGAAATGGGGTTGTAAACGATCGCTGGAAACATTCCTTCACAGCTATCAGAGTACAGGTGCAGCTCGGTAACAAAAAACTAGTAAAAGTGTCGAAAAGCTAAACATGCCCACGTACCAGCAGGTGGCGCTCCGCGTCGTCAGGGTGTGTAGTGCCACTGTAGACATTGTACACGACCCTCGGCTCCAGAGAACGAGCATCCGTCCCTTGCTAAACCCTCGCTTTCTCGGGTACCAACAGTTTTGAAGGAGAAAATGATAACGGTTCCTCTGAAATCGGCTGCAGCGGCAACTTTAAAGCACAAACCTCGTTCAGCGTAATGACAAGTCAGCAGTGGCAAAATGCAGACAGGTTCTTTTCCTCCATATGACAAAAGTTATTCCTTTATTCACTGCACAAACTCATTTTTCCTCTGATGGCCGTCATCTGACAAACCACTGAAACCGAGATGTTTTGGTTTGTGCTTGAACCTCGAAGTCTTGTGAGCTGTACATGCTCAGGCTGTCATTGTTGTCTTGTCGTGGTTATTGTAATTGCTTCAGCGGGAGCAGCATCACCTGCAAGGAATACTTCCAGCAGAAAAAAGGGGAACTGTGAAAAGGGCCTCTCAGTAACAGGAACGCAGCTGAAATTTCCGAGGTAATTAGGCCGTAGCCGTTCAGTGGTTTCCTTGAGATTAGATTTGACCTCATCATTTGATCCAGCAGGGTGCGGGAGATCTCACCAGGGGGTCCTCTCCCCCAAGTTACCTCACTCTGTGTCACTCCTTTTGAGTCTCTCACTACAGTTCTGACGTGTTTTGAAATAATTATTCTCTGCGTTTCAAACTGTCTGAAGCCGTTGAGGCTCAGATGTTGTTTTTCTCGCAGCCCTTGTTGTTACTGATTATGTGCTGATGGTTTGTGACGGGCGTGTTTTTCCTCGGCTGTGTTCAGTGGGAGCTGCATGTTTGGTCGCGGTGACGATGTTTTCACGCTGGTAGACGTAGATTTCCTCCTGACGCTCAGACAGATGGACTCGGGTGCTGCTGCGGATTCCTGACGCGTTGGCTTTGTCCTTGAAAACTCAGCGCCGGCTTGTCACTTGTCTTCCTCCCTGCGTGGTTGTTCTTTTCGGCACTTTTGCCAGCTCCTAGTCACATCATTCAGCTCCTGCTGCGACAAGCACACCACCAAACCCACAGCCGTTCTCGTCTGAGCTCTCAATGTTCAAAATATATAACCCCAAAAAAGTGGGGACACTGTCCAAAACGTAAATAAATACACAATGCAATGAAGTACAAACCATTTAAACCCTATATTTCATTGAAAGTAGTGCAAAGACAACATTTCAAACGTTGAAACTGAGAAATGTCACTGTTTAATGAAAAGTATTTGCCCATTTTGAATTTGATGCCAACAACATGTTTCAAAAAAGTTGGGACAGGGGCAACAAAAGGCTGGTAAAGTTGTGCAATGCTAAACACTTGGTGTTTAATTGGCAGCCGGTCAGTAGCATGACTGGGTATGAAGAGCATCTCAGAGAGGCGGAGTCTTTCAGAAGTAGAGATGAGGAGGGGTTTATCACTCTGTGAAAGACTGAAAGAAAATTTCAATCAAATCAAAGTGGAAATCACTGCATGGGCTCAGAAACACTTCTGAAAACCACTGTCTGTGAACACAGTTCATCACTGCATCCACAAATGCTGTTAAACTCTAAAACACAAAGAAGAACCCAAATATAAACAGGATCCAGAAACGCTGCCACCTTCTCTGGGCCTGAGCTCATTTAAAATGGACTGAGGGGAAGTGGAAAAGTGCCCGGCGGTCTGACGAATCAACATTTGAAATTCTTTAGGAAATCATGGACGCTGTGTCCTCCGGGCTGAAGACCACTCAGCTTGTTATCAGTGCTCAGTTCTAAAGCCAGTGTTCATGATGGTTTAGGGGGCATTAGTGCTCATGGTGTGGGTGACGTGCTCATCTGTGAAGGCTCCATTAAAGCTGAATGATATAAACATGTTTTATCAACATCTGCTGCCGTCCAGACGACGTCTTTTTCAGGGAAGGTCTTGATTATTTCAGCAGGACGATGTCAAACCACATTCTGCATGAATTACAGCAGCACTGCTCCATATTAAAAGAGTCCGGGTGCTAAACTGACCTGCCTGCAGTCCAGTCCTGAGAACATTTGGCACATTATGAAATGAGAAATGCGACAAATGAGCCCCTGAAACTGACGATCAGCTGAAATCCTGAATCAAACCAGAACAGAAAACATTTCACTGTCAGAGCTGCAGCAGCGTCTCCTCAGTTCCCAAACATTTAGAGCGCTGTTAAAGAAGAGGTGATGAAACACAGCGGTAAACAGACCCCGTCCCGACTTTTTTGGCATGTGTTGTTGGTACCATATTTAAAATGGGCAAATCCATCCATTTTCTAAGCCGCTTCTCTGTCAGGGTCGCGGGGGGGAGCTGGAGCCTATCCCAAATATTTTTTCAAAAAACATTTTTTTTTGTTTTTGTAGATTTGGTTTAAATGATTTGCACATCATTGCTTCCTATTTTTATTTACATTCTGCACAGCGTCCCAACTTTTTTGGAAACAGGGTTGTAATACAGTATAATATAAGTTTATTCATCTACGTACAAATAGGTTTAATTCAATTATTAAAGAGAAGAAGACAGAAGAAATTAATAAACAGAGA
>NC_051221.1:3110112-3170112 GCF_015220715.1 Pygocentrus nattereri
TGACACCCGTCTCCACCTACTCCATCCTGCCTGCACCCTCTTCTTCACCTCTTTTCTACACTGTCCATTGCTCTGGATGGTTGACCCTAGATATTTGAAGTCATCCACCTTTACGACCTCTACTCCTTGCATCTTCACCTTTCCACCTGCCTCCCTCTCATTCACACACATGTATTCCGTCTTGTCTCTACTGACCTTCATTCCTCTCCTCTCCAGTGCAAACCTCCACCTCTCCAGATTCTCTTCCACCTGCTCTCTACTCTCACCACAGATTACAATGTCATCTGCAAACATCATGGTCCATGGAGCCTCCTGCCTGACCTCATCTGTCAACCTGTCCATCACCATTGCATACAAGAAGGGGCTCAAAGCTGATCCCTGATGTAACCCCACCTTCACCTTGAAACCATTTGTACTCCAACTGCACACCTCACCACTGTCTCACTATCCTCATACATGTCCTGCACCACCCTAACATACTTTTCAGCTACACCTGGCTTCCTCATACAGTACCACAGTTCCTGTCTTGGCACCCTATCATCTGCCTTCTCTAGATCCACAAAGACACAATGCAGCTCCTTCTGACCTTCTCTGTACTTCTTTACCAACACTCTCAATGCAAAAACTGCATCTGTGGTTCTCTTTCTGGGCATGAAACCAAACTGCTGGTCACTGATCTGGACCTCTCGCCTTAGCCTTGCTTCAACAACTCTTTCCCATACCTTCATGGTGTGGCTCATCAACTTTATACCTCTGTAGTTACTGCAGCTCTGCACATCACCCTTGTTCTTAAAAATGGGGACCAGTCCACTGCTTCTCCACTCATCAGGCATCCTCTCACTCTCTGGGATTTTGTTAAACAACCTGGTTAAAAAGTCCACTGCCTTCTCTCCTACACATCTCCATACCTCCACAGGTATGTCATCTGGACCAACTGCCTTTCCATTCTTCATCCTTTTTAAAGCTGCCCTCACTTCCACCTTACTAATTCTCTGCACTTCCTGATCCACTATCTCTCCCCCCGTTGTCCTCCTCTCTCTCGTTTTCCTCATTCATTAGTTCTTCAAAGTACTCCTTCCATCTACTCAACACTCTCTGTTCACTCACTAGTACATTTCCCTCTCTATCCTTTATCAGCCTAACCTGCTGTACATCCTTTCCAGCTCGATCTCTCTGTTTAGCCAAACGATACAAGTCCTTTACTCCTTCTTTACTGTCCAGTCTCTCATACAGCTCATCATAGGCCTGAGCCTTTGCCACCATTCTTTTTGCTATGCGACTAGCCTCACAGAACTCCTGCCTACTTCCTTCATCTCTCTGGTTATCCCACTTTTTCTTAGCTGCCTTCTTCTTCTGAATGCTCTCCTGGACTTCCTCATTCCACCACCAACTTTCCTTGTCTTCTTTCCTCTGACCAGACGAAACACCCAACACATTCTTGCCAGTTTCTCTCACCACCTTAGCTGTAGTTTCCCAGTCCTCAGGTAGCTCCTCACTGCCCCCAAGGGCCTGTTGCAATTTCTCCCTGAACTGCCTGCAACCATCCTCCTCCTTCAGCTTCCACCATCTAATCTTTGGCTCTGTCTTCACTCTCTTCCTCTTCTTTGTTTCTAATCTCATTCTACAGACAACCACCCTATGCTGCCTTGCTACACTTTCCCCTGGCACCACTTGACAATCTCCAAACTCCTTTAGGTGGCATCTCCTGCTAAGGATATAATCCACCTGTGTGCACCTCCCTCCACTCTTGTATGTCACCCTGTGTTCTTCCCTCTTCTGAAAATACGTGTTCACCACAGCCATTTCCATTCTCTTTGCAAAATCTACAACCATCTGACCTTCCGCATTTCTGTCTTTCACACCATACATACCCAGCACCTCTTCATCCCCTCTGTTCCCTTCACCAACCTGACATTGAAGTCTGCACCAATCACTAATCTCTCCTCTCTAGGGACACCATCTACCACCTCATCCATCTTACTCCAAAATTCCTCTTTCTCCTCTAACTGACAACCAACCTGTGGTGCATATGAACTGACCACATTCAAAATTACACCATCAACCTCCAACTTCAGGCTCATGATGCTGTCTGACACTCTCTTTACATCCAGAACACTTTTCCCAAGCTGTTCCTTTAGGATTGTCCCTACTCCATTTCTCTTCCTCTCTACACCATGATAGAACAGTTTGAAACCACCTCCAATGTTCCTGGCCTTGCTTCCTTTCCATCTGGTCTCCTGGACACACAGAATATCTACCTTCCTTCTCTCCATCATGACTGCAAGCTCTCTGCCTTTACCAGTCATTGTCCCCATGTTCAGAGTCCCTACTTTAACCTCCACACTCCTGCCTTTCCTTCTCTCTCGCTGCCGTCTAACCCGCCTTCCTCCTCTCCTCTTTGATGGTCTTCGACCTACAGTAGTCCAATTTCCACCGGCACCCTGCTGGTCAACAGCACCGGAGGCGGTCGTTGTTAACCCGGGCCTCGACCGATCCGGTATGGCAATCATATTTGTGATCCGCATGATAGTTTTGGCACAAGTTTTACGCCGGATGCCCTTCCTGACGCAACCCTCACCATTTATCTGGGCTTGGGACCGGCAGCAGAAGTACACAAAGTACACCCCTAATGGCTGGTTTTGTACTTAATTATATTATTACCTCTAATAATACTGTCTGATACTGCAGTGGTTCATTGGGATGGTCAGGAATGGTGGGTTTACCATAAGGAACCTGCAGACCCCAGTAAAAATTACCTCATAATGGGATCTGTCCATCCAGGCCTGGCATCAAGGGGTGCATGAACAAGCTTAGCCTTGTCCAGCAAACATCTCCAAAGTTCAGTCTTAGAAGTTGGTTGCGCTTCTCACAATCCAAGTATTCCCAAACACATTCGGTGATGTTGTGAAGATTCTGAGCAGCTTCATCAGCAGCTTCTTTGTTTGATTAGGACATCTTGATCTTCTCAGCCGTGTGCAAAACAAACCAAACGTTCCTGAGGGTCGGCACAATGTCATTTTAATGTCAAGTGATTTCTTACTGAACTGACTACTTTCAGGACACTATATGGAGAAAAGTTTTAGGACACCTACACGTTACACCCAGAGGAGCATTGAGGGGCTTTTTCAGGAGGTCCCATTCTTAATCCAAAGGCATTAATATGGAATTTGTCCCCCTTTGCAGCTCTAACAGCTTCCACTCTTCTGGGAAGCTTCTACAAGATTTTGAGAGGGCCTCAAAGGGCTCACATTCTTCAGTCTTCATTCTAGTTCATCTCAAAGGTTGATGGGTTTGAGGTCAGGGCTTTGATCTGAGGTACAGGTTTCTTAAAAAGATTGTTCAGGGACCAAATTTCTCCCGTCGAAAATGACCGGAGGAATGTTCAGAGCTTTCCAACTAACAGCCACAAGTGATGTCAGAATGGACACTTCTCACACAGACACTCACATACAGTACACACAGACTCACATGCTCACAGCCTAATGCATAGTAATATCAGCACAAATAATGGGTCTTAAGGTGACACTGAATTTAAGAGATCAGTAAATTTAAGATGGCAGTGAATGTAAGGTAGAGCAGCATTTAAGGTTTGCACTAAATTTAAGTTGGAATTGCATTTAAGGTAGCACGGAATTTAAAGTGGCAGTGAATTTAACATCAGTAATTTTAGTGGCAGTGAATTTAAGATGGCAGTGGACATATTGCATCAGTAAATTTTTAGGGGGCAGTGAATTTAAGGTATGATCACATTTAAGGTAGCAGTAAATTTAAGGTGGCTGTGGATTTAAGGAAGCAGTGTAAGAAAGCACCTGGCAACACATTACCATCCACCTTGGATACTGTAAGAACCACTTAATAACATCTACACAACAGTTTCACCATTTTAACAGTTTAACATAATTAGCTGGCTTTTTCAAGCCAACTTAAAGTCTTTTAACTGACTTTCCCTTTCTAGTATTCTTTAAAACCTCAGAATGGTGCAATATTACAGATATTTTCCTACATTTATGAGGCTTTAACTTCTACTTCCAATCTCTCCCTCATTCTATCACTCTCTCTAGGTTACGGTTTTGTTGATTTTGACAGTCCTGCTGCTGCTCAGAAAGCCGTGTCATCCCTCAAAGCCACTGGAGTCCAAGCACAGATGGCCAAGGTAGGAGATCTTCACCTCTAACCCCAATTCTGAAACTATGTGGGCATGTCTAGTCAAGAATCTGGTGCAAACTGAGACTCTTCTACAGTTTCTCATTAGGCTGAATGAATAACCGGCTCTAAATGTAGGTATTGTGATATAAACCGAGTCCGTTCTACAGTTTCTCATTAGGCTGAATGAATAACCGGCTCTAAATGTAGGTATTGTGATATAAACCGAGTCCGTTCTACAGTTTCTCATTAGACTGAATGAATAACCGACTCTAAATGTAGGTATTGTGATATAAACCGAGTCCGTTCTACAGTTTCTCGTTAGACTGAATGAATAACCGACTCTAAATGTAGGTATTGTGATATAAACCGAGTCCGTTCTACAGTTTCTCGTTAGGCTTAATGAATAACCGGCTCTAAATGTAGGTATTGTGATATAAACCGAGTCCGTTCTACAGTTTCTCGTTAGGCTGAATGAATAACCGGCTCTAAATGTAGGTATTGTGATATAAACCGAGTCCGTTCTACAGTTTCTCATTAGGCTGAATGAATAACCGGCTCTAAATGTAGGTATTGTGATATAAACCGAGTCCGTTCTACAGTTTCTCATTAGGCTGAATGAATAACCGACTCTAAATGTAGGTATTGTGATATAAACCGAGTCCGTTCTACAGTTTCTCGTTAGGCTTAATGAATAACCGGCTCTAAATGTAGGTATTGTGATATAAACCGAGTCCGTTCTACAGTTTCTCGTTAGGCTTAATGAATAACCGGCTCTAAATGTAGGTATTGTGATATAAACCGAGTCCGTTCTACAGTTTCTCGTTAGGCTTAATGAATAACCGGCTCTAAATGTAGGTATTGTGATATAAACCGAGTCCGTTCTACAGTTTCTCGTTAGGCTTAATGAATAACCGGCTCTAAATGTAGGTATTGTGATATAAACCGAGTCCGTTCTACAGTTTCTCGTTAGGCTGAATGAATAACCGACTCTAAATGTAGGTATTGTGATATAAACCGAGTCCGTTCTACAGTTTCTCGTTAGACTGAATGAATAACCGACTCTAAATGTAGGTATTGTGATATAAACCGAGTCCGTTCTACAGTTTCTCGTTAGACTGAATGAATAACCGACTCTAAATGTAGGTATTGTGATATAAACCGAGTCCGTTCTACAGTTTCTCGTTAGACTGAATGAATAACCGACTCTAAATGTAGGTATTGTGATATAAACCGAGTCCGTTCTACAGTTTCTCATTAGGCTGAATGAATAACCGACTCTAAATGTAGGTGTTGTGATATAAACCGAGTCCGTTCTACAGTTTCTCATTAGGCTGAATGAATAACCGACTCTAAATGTAGGTGTTGTGATATAAACCGAGTCCGTTCTACAGTTTCTCATTAGGCTGAATGAATAACCGACTCTAAATGTAGGTATTGTGATATAAACCGAGTCCGTTCTACAGTTTCTCATTAGGCTGAATGAATAACCGACTCTAAATGTAGGTATTGTGATATAAACCGAGTCCGTTCTACAGTTTCTCATTAGACTGAATGAATAACCGACTCTAAATGTAGGTATTGTGATATAAACCGAGTCCGTTCTACAGTTTCTCATTAGACTGAATGAATAACCGACTCTAAATGTAGGTATTGTGATATAAACCGAGTCCGTTCTACAGTTTCTCATTAGACTGAATGAATAACCGACTCTAAATGTAGGTATTGTGATATAAACCGAGTCCGTTCTACAGTTTCTCATTAGACTGAATGAATAACCGACTCTAAATGTAGGTATTGTGATATAAACCGAGTCCGTTCTACAGTTTCTCATTAGACTGAATGAATAACCGACTCTAAATGTAGGTATTGTGATATAAACCGAGTCCGTTCTACAGTTTCTCATTAGACTGAATGAATAACCGACTCTAAATGTAGGTATTGTGATATAAACCGAGTCCGTTCTACAGTTTCTCATTAGACTGAATGAATAACCGACTCTAAATGTAGGTATTGTGATATAAACCGAGTCCGTTCTACAGTTTATCATTAGGCTGAATGAATAACCGACTCTAAATGTAGGTATTGTGATATAAACCGAGTCCGTTCTACAGTTTCTCATTAGACTGAATGAATAACCGACTCTAAATGTAGGTATTGTGATATAAACCGAGTCCGTTCTACAGTTTCTCATTAGACTGAATGAATAACCGACTCTAAATGTAGGTATTGTGATATAAACCGAGTCCGTTCTACAGTTTCTCATTAGACTGAATGAATAACCGACTCTAAATGTAGGTATTGTGATATAAACCGAGTCCGTTCTACAGTTTCTCATTAGACTGAATGAATAACCGACTCTAAATGTAGGTATTGTGATATAAACCGAGTCCGTTCTACAGTTTCTCATTAGACTGAATGAATAACCGACTCTAAATGTAGGTATTGTGATATAAACCGAGTCCGTTCTACAGTTTCTTATTAGGCTGAATGAATAACCGGCTCTAAATGTAGGTATTGTGATATAAACCAAGTCCGTTCTACAGTTTCTCATTAGACTGAATGAATAACCGACTCTAAATGTAGGTATTGTGATATAAACCGAGCCCGTTCTACAGTTTCTCATTAGACTGAATGAATAACCGACTCTAAATGTAGGTATTGTGATATAAACCGAGTCCGTTCTACAGTTTCTTATTAGGCTGAATGAATAACCGGCTATAAATGTAGGTATTGTGATATAAACTGAGTCAGTTCTACAGTTTCTCATTAGTTATTTTTCCTCCCAGTGTGGCTCGATATATTGCTTTAAATTGATCAGGCAGTTGAGTGGACGCTCTCCTTGGGGTCCTGCTCTGAAATGTCATGGTATTAAACAACAACTTTTTGGATGCAGTGCTGTTTATTGGCTTGTGGATAACAGAACACAAAAGAATATGCTGGACACAAAGGTCAGTTCTGTTCCGGCTGAAAATGATATTCTGTTTGGGAGAACTAAATGAGTTTTCCAGTCGCTGTGGAAGTGGGACAGGAACCTTGCTGAGTCCAAGCTGTGCTAATCCTTTTATTGGAGGTGTTTGAGTTTGTTTTGATCCTTAATGTTCTATATATTGGTTCTGTGGACTGACAAGTATGTACATGAAACAGATCATCAGTTTCGGACTAAAAACTTGCATCTCCAAAACTTTAACTTTACAGGAGATGCAGGGAACTTTCTTAATATTCAAAGCATATTTATCTGAACATTTTTGGATTCAATTTTAACATTTTGGATCGTTCACACTAGTCCATTTGTCATGAAATTTCCATACAATATAAAGAGCAGCTGATGTTTTCACATGTTGTCAAGAAATAAAAATAACATTTTATTCCAACAGCACTAATATGAGAGCTGCATCGGCAAAAATAGCATCTTAATTCTCATTGAAAAATCACTTATTATTAAATTATTCAGCTTATTTCTAGAGACTTTCTACCTCTAAAATGATCTCATGGCACCGGCACGTCATTTTGCTGGTTTCAAGCTCATTTCTTACAACAGGCAAAACTATCTGCCAATTTAGTCATAGGATTTTATTGAATAAAATGACTTAAAATAAGTTTAAAAAAAGTTTGGAAACAAGTTAAATAATCTTAAAATAAGCTTCCAACAATCTCAACAGGAGAAATATTGAATATATCGAATATTCCTTGACCAGATGCTATTTTTTTGCAGTGTGTGGGCAAACTCTGTTTGATTGGGTTCATTTCAAGAGCAACTTCACCCATACATCATTCCCGAGGATCCTAATAGAGCTCAAACTTTCTGTGGAAATCAATCAGTAAAGCAATGAAATGAAGTGTTCATTAAATACAAGAAGGCATTAGAAAGCGACACAGACAGATGGAGACAGAGAAACACTTTTACTGACTCTGAAAAGTCCTGAATATTCCCAAAGGTGGTAACCAAAGCTTCAGCTAGAGACGTGTACCATCATTCATCCTGCTAATATAGCAACCTGAACTGAGCTGAACTGAAATAAGAGCCTGAGATATACGTCTGATTTTGTACAACAGTCTGAGCTTTGCGATGTAAGTTGGTTTTGTTTATCTGAACTGAAAGAGAGGAATGTGGGATAAGAGGTCATTTCTGGCCCACAGAGGACACGATATGTATCTATTCATCTTGTGAAGTGAGATCATTTCGGAGATTATTTTAGCTCAAATATGGCTCCACCAATTGTCTTTACCAGGGGTTACATATGACATTGGTCTCTGCCTTCAATGCACCACCTAGAGATGTCCGACATGTGTTGCATGTTCAGGTCACCACAGCTACACTATGCTGCCAAAAGTATTCGCTTGTCTGGCTTCACACACCACATGATCCATAGGGTTTAATATGGTGTCGGCTCACCCTTTGCAGCTATAACAGCTTCAACTCTTCTGGGAAGGCTTTCCACAAGGGTTAGGAGTGTTTATGGGAATTTCTGACCGTTCTTCCAGAAGCGCATTTGTGAGGTCAGACACTGATGTTGGACGAGAAGGCCTGGCTCACAGTCTCCACTCTAATTCATCCCAAAGGTGTTCTATGGGGTTGAGGTCAGGACTCTGTGCAGGCCAGTCAAGTTCTTCCACACCAAACTGGCTCATCCGTGTCTTTATGGACCTGCTTTGTGCACTGGTGCTCAGTCATGTTGGAACAGGAAGGGGCCGTCCCCAAACTGTTCCCACAAAGTTGGGAGCATGAAATTGTCCAAAATCTCTTGGTGCTGAAGCTTTAAGAGTTCCTTTCACTGGAACTAAGGGGCGGAGCCCAACTCCTGAAAAACAGCCCCACACCATGATCCCCCCTCCACCAAACTTTACACTCGGCACAATGCAGTCAGGCAAGTACCGTCTCCTGGCAACTGCCAAACCCAGACTCATCCATCAGATTGCCAGACGTAGAAGCGTGATTGGTCACTCCAGACAACACGTCTCCACTACTCAGTTGACTGTGGAATATTTAGTAGTGAGGAAATTTCACGACTGGACTTGCTGCACAGGTGGCGTCCGATCACGGCACCACGCTGGAATTCACTGAGCTCCTGAGAGCGACCCATTCTTTCACTAATGTCTGTAGAAGCAGTCTGCAGGCCTAGGGGCTCGGCTTTATACACCTGTGGCCATGGAAGTGATTGAACACCTCAATTCAATGATTTGAATGGGTGAGTGAATACTTTTGTCAGTATAGTGTAACTTCACTGTGATGATTTGGTTGCATCTGGACTGGCTATCCACACATCCATGTGTATACACTTTTCTGTGTTAGTTTTAATCTGTCTGAAAGTAAACAGTTATATAATCTTCAGGCCATGTTCGGTCTGTTGGTGCGAGGTTTTTTGACCGCAGGGTTCACAGAATCACATGTTTAAAAGCTATTCAGCAGTTTTCTTATCAGTTAGTCAATGACATATCCTACAACTCACACCCCACTTTGTTTCCTCCGGGTGTGTTTTTGTTGTATTCCATTTTTGAAAACTGTGTGTATATGACCAAGGAGTTATCAAAGAATTTGTCAATCTAACAGTGAGGAGATGTATGTCCAGAGATGTGTCGCAACTCAGTCTTGTTGGGATTGACCATCAATGCTGATATGCCAGGGGGTGTGGCATTGAAGGGGGAAGAGAAAATGCTGAAGATCATGCATGGATCAGATGCTGATGCTTTCGTTGAAAGCTAATGATTTCATTACCTCTGTTACTAGTTACATTAATGTTGTAGCTCTGCTGCAAATCTAAAGAAGCAAAACATGGACTCTGTATAGGTTTTGTCATTTTTGCAGATTGACTATTGGAATAATGGGTAAAAATGATTTAAGTCAGGCTTAGCCACACACCCCTCTCTACACTGTTATGGTTGGCTTTACCCAATGAGACATTCATGCAACTTTACCTGCTGGAAACCTACATGAAACTAAATTAGCTAAATTGTATTGAGTTGCACAAAACGTCCTGCACCTCACTTAGAACTTATACGCAAAAGTTGAAAGCACATCAACTTCAAGAAAGCAGGCATCATTTTATCTGATTGATTTCCCTGGATTAAAGGACAAGAGAATAAACACAACATGGTTCACTGGGTGGTTGAAAATGCGACCCCTCATCAATATTAGGCGAGGTTAGTAGTTTTTCATTTTTTAGAAGTTCAAACACCTGCTGGTTCTACCATTTATCAAAATCAGGCTGGTAAAAATAGCTGCAGAAGATGTGTTTCACAATAAACCTGCAGTGTTTCTATGACCAGATGAGCAAGAAATCAACGATATTGTCTACCTAAACATTCGTTTTCAAAGACATCACATGCACAGAAATGACAAAAGAGTAAAATTCTATAAATAAGGACCCACACATACGAATATACAGATACAAGATAGAAACGCAAATATAGAAAAAGAACGACGGCTCAGAAATTATATTGGTTTACATATTCAACATACAAATCACATCACATCACAGATGACTGTATACAGTGAAATGATGCCATGTATTCAAATATACCAGCTGCTGATTTGGCTGAATAACTGAATGTGCAGCAGAAATCATGTTCCAGGCAACTCATAACATGCAATTAGTTGCACCTCAGCTGTGGTACCTGCAACTTTGTAGCATTGAGGAAAGTTTTGAAGGGCAGAGAGAGAGAGAGAGAGAGAGAGAGAGAGATGCACCATCTGACTGTGTGTCTCCGATGGCTTCCCCCCCATCTCACTCTTCTAATTACACTTCAATCAACAGCAGCAGCTCAGCATGAGGCAAATTATTCTGCACCAAACTGAGAGAGAAGAGAGATGAGGCATGACACTATCTGTGTCACCGTAAACACAGGCTGAACAAACTCCCAGCTCCTCCCTCTCTCCTTCTCTGTTTCCAGTATTTCTATAGAGATTACTACGTTTATCCTAGTTCAGGAATTTCTCTATACATTCCAGCCCAAACCTGCCACCGCCATGTTTCATGGCCGCTGTAATAAAACCTCTCATCTCGGAAATGATGACCTTGCAGGAGAAGGAAATACAGAACTTTGGGGGGGTGCCAACAGGGACCCTGTGAGCATTTTCAAACGAAAACATAGCCGCAAGCGGCAATTCAGGGGTTCAAGCACTTTTAAGCAATGTTGCCTGACTTAAGATTTAAGTAGACTGAGCTGTGTGATGACGAGTACCAAAAAATGATGTGCGCACTATGACAGATGACTTTTAACCCTTATCCTTTTTAGGACGTATTTATTGATGAATATCGTTTTACAATGTATTTAAACATTTGTCAGTTAGATTTAATGCCAATTTACTAAATTTGGCTGCCAAGTGCATGAAAAAGGTAGAGGAAAATGACTTCATGTGTGGCATGTTTATAGTATGATGAACCCATATATTTTGTATTTATGTTCTTCTGGCTGCAAATTGCTTTAAAATGATGCAATAACTGACTCTATGGTATTATGCACATGTGTATAATAGGCCAATTTTTTGGTCTAATTTTTGGTAATGGTCAGGTCATCATGTGATTATTGACTCATGGAAGAAATGACTAACTTTACAGCAAAATGCCAGCTAATTATGTTTAAATGCTCAAATGAAATGACTTCATTTTTAGTTTTTTTTGGTCTACTTGTTAGTAATGAATATTTTACAAAGTGTGGAATTTAACAATTTGGCAGCTAATCGTGTAAAACGCTGAAATAAAATAAGTTGAAATGAAAAAAGAGGGTTTGATTTAACATTAAGAAATTTGTGGGTTCATTTCAAAACATTCTTCACGGCTTTCGGGAAACCAAGCTTAAGCTAATCATCATCGTTGACCGCTAGTCCAGACAGGGTCACGGTAGCAGTTGGGAGAGCAGAGAATCCCAGATGACCCTGTCCCCCGCAAATTCCTCCAGCACATTCCCGGGGACCCCAAGCTGCTCGCAGACCAACTTGGAGATATGATCCCTCCAGCGGGTCCTAGGGCGACCCCGGGGTCTTGTCCCGGTAGGCCGTGCCTGGAACACCCCCACTGGGAGGCGTCCAGGGGGCATCCGAATCAGATGCCCGAACCACCTCAGCTGGCTCCTCTCAATGCGGAGGAGTAGTGGCTCTACTCCAAGCTCCTCCCGGATGACCGAGCTCCTCACTCTGTCACATAGCATGTAGCCGCCACCTGACGAAGAGGCTCATTTCCGCCGCTTGTATTCGTGATCTCATTCTTTCGGTCATTCCCCACAGCTCATGACCACAGGTGAGGGTCGGGATGTAGAAGGGATGTAGTTGGGATGCTTAAGCTAATCATCTTTAATAAAAAGGATGCTGGCTCTTTTGAGAGTAAACTCTTTGGATCTGTTCTGAGCTCTGACCACCCGGCCACTCACTCCGAACTGAAGCCTGCCGATTATCCATTCGACTTGGAGACCGAGACGGTGTGTCTGAGGCTTAGAACATCACTATCAGCTCCGTCATTCTTCTTCTGTAACACCAGCTTTTATTGTGGATTATAATATTGCTTTTCAAATTGGATTCTGGAGCCCCAGCTTTAGCAGGGTTTTCCAGAGCTGTGAATTTCCTCCTGGGATTCTTCAACAAAGGCTTTGTGATGAGATCTAGATCGTTACAATGTTTTCTGTATTCACGAGCAGACGTGAATGCTAGAATGCTATTATTTCTTTTTCACTGGGTTCTGAAACACTATCACATTTATCTTTTTCACTGGGTTCTAAAATGCTGTCACGTTTCTTTTTTCACTGGATTCTAAACGGCTATTACATTTATCCTGTAACTAGATTCCAGACTTTCTGAGTAAGAGATAGCCAGGATCCAGAACTGATTATCCCACTTCATCCCTTTGAACACGGGAACCCCCCAGAGCCCCCTGCTGTACACCCTGCTGACTTAGGACTACATCACCAAACATCAGAGCAATCACATCCTTAAGTTTGCTGATGACAAACTTAAGGTTTGTAACATCAACTGTACAGTGGTGAAGACAGGGCACATCTTCAGGTTCCTGGGAGTCCACCTCCTCTGTACCTCTGAACACCTCCTCCATAGTGAAGCTCCATACTGCCCTGTTGTGGCTCCACAGCTGAATCAGATCAGTAGGTAATAATAAAATAATCCTCCTCTACAGTAAAATAAAACTCAGCTGATCCTTCAACACAGTTTAACAGTAAATGGTCTTAAACGCTGGAGTTAATGTAGAACTGCTGATTCACCCTTTAACCCTGAAGATCAGCGCAGACGGCTGGTCACCATAGCAACACAGACGACAGTCTCGCCCAGCTAGTAGCTACGAAACGGCAAAGAGAGAGATTTAAGACGAACATCGATGATTTGGCTTATCTGTGATTATAATCACTCCTGGTTTCCTGATACGTTTAATCTGCAACACCAGGTGATCCACCAGCCTTTTGTTTGAATTCTCCCGTTCCACCTTAAATGGTGCAACAGTTACATTCTGGTGCCTCAGTCACCATTAGAGGAAGCTGGCAAATGAAAAGTGACTTCAGCCTCGTAAAAAATAACGAACACCGAGAGAAATTTTTACAAGAAACTGTTCTACTTTTGTGGAAAATTTTCCTGCCAGAGATGTGAGAAAAGCAGCTGAACTAAAGCTTAAAGTAGAGCAAAGTGAATCAGCAATTTTTTGTTCATGTCAATTTTTTATTCTATACTAGTACATTAACACATACTGAGACGTACTGTGGTTGGTTAGTGTAGTGGTTAACACCTCTGCCTTCTACGCTGTAGACTGGGGTTCAATCCCCCACCTGGGTGATACCAACAAGGGTCCTTGCACAAGATTCCTAACACCACCTTCACCTACCTGTGTAAAATGATCAAATGGTAAGTCGCTCTGGATAAGAGTGTCTGCCAAATGCCATAAATGTGAATGTACTTACAGCCATGATGATAAAATGGACATAAAAATGTTGTGCCTCCCAAGGTGCTTTGATTTCTGTTGGCCTGTGAACACCCACCCTCGATGCTTCTACAAAAGCATCATAGAGAGTACCCTCACCTGCAGCATCACTGCCTGGTGTGGAATCTCAGACAGGAAAGCACTGCAGTGGGTAGTGCAGACTGTCCAGTCCATCACTGGGTCAAGCTTCCCTGCTGCTAAGGGCATCTACACCAAGCAGTGTGAAAGGATCAGGAAGGATCACTCTCATCCATCACATGGACCGTTTACACCAACTCCATCTGGAAGAAGACTACAGAGCATCAGGGCCGAGTTCTCCAGACTCAAGAACAGCTTCTTCTTTAGTGGTCAGGCTGCTGAATGGAGCTAACTGAAGAACCTCAGCCAAAACACTCACTTCAGCATCTGCATTCACTTCCTTTACTGTGAAACTGTAACCTCCCTCACTTTATATGCGCAGGCACTTTAATACCACTAGAGACAGTGTACAGTAATCTTTGTGATTGCAGTACAAGACAATAGTTGCAGTACTCAGTGCATTGATAAACAACACACACACACATACGTTTTCACTGTCTATTTAGAGAAGAATGTACTGTATTGTTAAATGCAGCACAGTGTTCTGGAGAAACTCCATTTCATTCCACTCTCAACATATTTGTGAAGAGAAGGAATGACGATAAAGCTCACTTTGACTGTGACTTTGACGGGCACAGCAAAAGGCTGATAGAGTTGTGTAATGTGAAAAAAGCACCTGGTGATTAATGGGCAACAGGTCAGGGTATAACATACATGACTATATAAAATACACCGTATAAATGAGCATCCCATAGAGGCGGAGTCTTTCAGAAAGAAGGATGACGAGGGGTCTCCACTCTGTGAAAGACTGCACCATCAAATAGAGCAACAACTCAAGAAGAACGTTCCTCAACATAAAACAGCAAAGAGCTTCTGCTTTCCATCGTCTACGGTGCAGAATATCATTAAAGACTCAGAGAATCTGGAGAAATCTCTGTCTGTGAGGGACGAGGCTGAACACCAGTATCTGCTGGCCGTGATCTTTGGGCCCTCAGGCAGCACTGCATTAAAAACAGACATGGTTCTGTAGTGGAAATCACTGCATGGGCTCAGAAACACTTCTGAAAACCACTGACTGTGAACACAGTTCATCACTGCATCCACAAACGCTGTTAAACTCTAAAACACAAAGAAGAACCCAAATATAAACAGGATCCAGAAACAGATCCATGTGCTGCCGTCCAGACGACGTCTTTTTCAGGGAAGGCCTTGATTATTTCAGCAGGACGATGTCAAACCACATTCTGCATGTATTACAGCAGCACTGCTCCGTATTAAGAGTCCATGGGCTAAACTGACCTGCCTGCAGTCCAGACCGGTCACCACTGAGAACATTTGGCACATTATGAAATGAAAAGCATGACAAAGGAACCCCTGAAACTGATGAGCAGCTGAAATCCTGAATCAAACAAGAACAGAAAAAATTTCACTTTCAGAGCTACAGCAGCGTCTCCTCAGTTCCCAAACACTTACAAACATTGCATTTTGATTTATGAACATTTTTGCACTTGTAGAATGCTCTTACATTTATCTGGTTCACTGGATTCTAGAATGCCCTTCCATGTATTGTTTTCACTGGGTTCTAGAATGATGCCGTATCTTTTTCATTGGGTTCTAGAATGCTATCACATTTATCTTTTTCACTGGGCTCTAGAATGCTCGTACATTTATTACATTTATTACACAATCCCAGCTTTTTCTCTCGGTTCTTGAATGTCGGCTTCTCAGTGACTTCAAGGCAGGTGTGGCTGTAATCTGCTCTGTCAGGTTTGGCAGCTGCTGAGGTGGCCTGAGCCTTAGAACCGAAGCCTGTGTAACAGTTTTACACTGCAGTTATTTTCTTTACCGCGGTGTGTTCTGGATAACAGAGGCAATGAAATGACCTTGTGTCAGCTCTCTAATACGAAATGCAAATGAGATGCTAATCTCATGTAAATCTTTTCAAAATCCATATCCTGTAGCCGAGGTCACAGAAGAGGCGCTTATGTTCATAACAGCCAGGTTGTAGTGGTGGAGGTTTCTCCAGGCTGGTTTAAGACCACCCATCAGAATGAGGCTCTGAGGGGCTGCTGGCCTTTCATGCTGAAGTGAGGGTTATGTTCCAGACTCTAGTGCCTTTATCTCAGTGCTGTGATTGGAGCAGACTGGCGTGAAGAGAATAAGGAGCTCTCTTTCACTGAGACACCCCATTACAGACAGATATTACTGGAGATATATTTTGGAATATATTGATAAAACAGTGGAATATGTTTCATTTTTACAGGAACAGTCGTTTCATAAGTTCAAGACAAAGACTGTGATTGTTCCGAGTCCAAACCACCAAGACTGACCTTCAGATTTGTGGAAAAATGAGCAGATTTCTTTCAAAAACTGAAAGTCGGTCTCCTGAAAAGTTGAAACTGAAAGTAGACGCACTGAAGTTTGTGATATCGGTTTTGGCTGTTGAGGTTACAGAATACTGGACTGGGTCATTCAGGTTGACTCACTAGTCTCACTCCAGTTACCTTAATATCTCTCACTAGTCTCACTCCAGCTACCTTAATATCTCTCACTAGTCTCACTCCAGCTACCTTAAAATCTCACTCTAGTCTCACTCCAGCTACCTTAAAATCTCTCACTAGTCTCACTCCAGCTACCTTAAAATCTCACTCTAGTCTCACTCCAGCTACCTTAAAATCTCACTCTAGTCTCACTCCAGCTACCTTAAAATCGCTCACTAGTCTCACTCCAGCTACCTTAATATCTCCCACTAGTCTCACTCCAGCTACCTTAAAATCGCTCACTAGTCTCACTCCAGCTACCTTAAAATCGCTCACTAGTCTCACTCCAGCTACCTTAAAATCGCTCACTAGTCTCACTCCAGCTACCTTAAAATCTCTCTCTAGTCTCACTCCAGCTACCTTAAAATCTCACTCTAGTCTCACTCCAGCTACCTTAAAATCTCACTCTAGTCTCACTCCAGCTCCCTTAAAATCTCTCACTAGTCTCACTCTAGCTACCTTAAAATCTCTCACTAGTCTCACTCCAGCTACCTTAAAATCTCTCTCTAGTCTCACTCCAGCTACCTTAAAATCTCTCTCTAGTCTCACTCCAGCTACCATAAAATCTCTCGCTAGTCTCACTTCAGGCATCTAAAAAACTCACTCCATTGTCACTCCAGACAACTGAAAATCTCACTCCAGGCTCACTCTAGATACCTGACAATCTCACTCCAGACTCACTCTGGATCTCTGAAAATATCACTTTATTCTCACTCCAGCCACCTGAAAATCCCTGTCTTGTCCCGGTCCAGCCAACTGAAAACCTCATTCCATTATTAGTCTAGACACTTGGAAATTTCACTCCAGCCTCACTCTAGATAACTCAAAATCTCATTCTAGTCTCACTCCAGCCACCTGGAAATCTGACTCCAGTCTCACTCCAGCCACCTGGAAATCTGACTCCAGTCTCACTCCAGCCACCTGGAAATCTCACTCCAGTCTCACTCTAGCCACCTGAAAATCTCACTCATTCCAGCAACTGGAAAATCTCACACCAGCTACCTGAAAAATCTCACTCCATTGTCAGTCTGACACCAGTCTCACTCCAGGCACCTGGAAATCTGACACCAGTCTCACTCCAGCCCCCTGAAAATCTGACTCCAGTCTCACTCCAGGCACCTGGAAATCTGACACCAGTCTCACTCCAGCCCCCTGAAAATCTGACTCCAGTCTCACTCCAGGCACCTGGAAATCTGACACCAGTCTCACTCCAGGCCCCTGAAAATCTCACTCCAGTCTCACCCCAGCCACCTGAAAATCTGACTCCAGTCTAACTCCAGCCACCTGAAAATCTTACCCCAATCACCTGAAAATCTCACTCCAGTCTCACTCCAATCACCTGAAAATTTGACTCCAGTCTCACTCGAGCCACCTGAAAAACATACAGTACTGACATGTATACTACACCAGTGGCTCTCAGATATGTGTATTATATTACTGCATTTTTCTCAACATTTTCAGACCCAAAAATGTGTATTATTCTCTTCAGTTTCACTCAACTCATATATCACACCTCACAACCATGTTCACTACTTCTAAGTTACAATTAAACATACACATTACATCACACACGTCCTGTTGGAGTTTATAATGGACTCTAGCTGTTCAGGGCAGCTCTAAGTGCCCATTACCGCCCCCCCCCCCCCCCCCCCCCCCAACATACACATATAATGAGCTGATGGCCTATTAGCGCTTAAACACCTGGTAAGACCAGGCTCATTTACTCACTGTGTGGCTTCTTTACAAGCCAGCCTTCTCTGTCGTTTATATGTGTGTGGATGACAGAGAGACAGAGAAGGTGAAACTCAAGACCTTTACATGCTGAGTGATTCATTATCGTGATTTATTCAGACATCAATAAATTAATTACAGCATGTGTATAATTAATGATATCTTCCCCACCAAATGTTTTTTTCAGATGCAGAAAATACCACATTATTTTTTTATTTGCCCTTTATTTGAAACTTTTGCTGGCACGATGAACTCTCTGACCTCACACGCTCATCTCTGGTGCTGGAATCGATTAGTATCTGATAAAAGCAGCTAAAGCTGAGCTATGAAGATCCAAGTTAAATGGAAAACCTCTCACAGGTCCAGCTTCTGATTAAAGCAAGGAGGCTCTCCACACTACTATTACGTTTCCCAAATGAAAAGTAGCCCATTGTCACCATTTGCTTGTTCTGTGAGGAGCAAATGAGGTCTTATTTGCACTCGAAGACATTCCCCTCATCTGGTTTGTGCTTCGTTTTGTGTGGAGCTGTATCTCCCAAAGCAGTTCCACATGGGTTGTGGAGATCTGAGTGAGTGAAAGAGCTCAAGGTTTCAGCCCCAAGAAGCCGAAAAACACCCAGCTCTCCTTCTGCTTTCCCAAAATGGAAGACATTGTGCAGAATGTCACAATGTTTAAATGTCACAATGTTTAAAAATGATGTTCACTCTGATTGGCTACTTCTTTCTTTCTGTAGGTACAGATGTTTTTTTGGAGAGTAACTTAGAAGTAAAAGCATGAATGTATGTAGAGCTACATCAAGGACATGGGTTAATTTTGGAGAATGAAAATGAGAAGATGAGATTGGAGTGAGCATTTCTTGGCCACTGTATAATTGATAGAGCCATTATAATTCCTTAGAATTTGACTCATTTACTTCACTTCAAAATCATAGAAAGAAAAAAAAGGAATTGAAAAGGTGTTCCACAGGGGTCAATTCTGGGACCACTATTGTTTACACAATTATGAGTAAAGGTGTCCAACGTTTTGACTGTGTGTACACATTGCTGTTTTGGTAATGCCTGTGACATCCATGCTGCTGAACGGAGCCAGGAAAAAGGAGAGAAAGAGAGCGGGAGGTCAGGTGGATAGCTGGATGAATGTGTATGTGTTCAGGATAATTGAGGGTCGTTTCCACAGGGCATCATATAAACCCCAGTTGGGTTTTAAATGGACTTGTATTAGCCAAACATCTGCCCCCTGTCCCAGCCTCCCTCAAATCATTTATCCCAACATGTTTACTTATTTATTTTTAGCACTGCACTGCAACACACAAGAGGTGAAAGACAGAATGAAGAAAGAAAGAAATAAAGACCGAGAAAGAAACAAAGAAAGGCAAGCAGACAGACTGACTCATCTTTGACCTGCAACTCTCCTCAGGAGCTTGTTCGTGATGTGTAATTAGCCAGCTCTCGTTAAAGCCCTTCGTTAAGGTCCTCATCAGAGCCGACCTTGAATCCGGAAAACAATCATAAACAAAACGGCCCGCGGCGTCCGGGGGCGGAAGTTTCTTTTCTTAATAAATATTTTGCCCAAGAATGAAAGTAAGGGGAGGGGAAGATTAATACTGGAACGCTGAGGAGAGTGTACACACACAAACAAGAGGGTGAGGAAATTAATGAGTTTGTTGGTGGTGGCAGGGGAGCAAATACTAGCAGCACTAATTACATTCACTAACACAGAGTCAGAGGCAAGAAAGCTTCAAGGAAAAACACATAAGAACTTTTCCTAAATTCTGGAAAGCAGTATTTGAGGGGTTGCTAGTGATCCTAGTACTCCACCTGTGATCATTGTTTCCACTTGTTAATAAAATATTGCTAGCTGCTCTAATTTGGCTTCTGATGGCATCTTATGCAGGCATAAGTGACAATTTGGATCAGGGCTGTATGACTTGCTGTGAAAGTTATTAAAGATATTTCTCATGAAGGAGCTTTCTTTTCTGTCTTATTGATCTCAAATATCAATCCATCTCTAATGTCTGGTGCTGATTTTGAACATGCTGCTCATTGGTTTCAGATTTCCATCCCTATTCCATCACACTCATTCTCATTTCCTGGAGATTGCAAAGGTGTGCCACAAGGGTCAATTCTAGGTTCAATACAATTTGTCTTAATGGCTTTTTATTAATGAAGTACAAGGAGTGAAACACTCCACACCACAACATGCAGCAAATTCACTTTCTCCATATAAGGCGTACCAACTTGATTGATCAAGTTTTTTTTTTCCCAAGCCCTATCACGTCTGATTAAAGTCATCAGGTTAATTATCAAACCCTTCATGAGCTGCTTCAGGACTTTTGAGTGGGTCCCCATGACAGTAGTTTGAAAACCCTGTGCTAAGAAATGCGAACAAAAGTCATCGAAACTTGTTTTTTCGGCTTAGCTCTTGCTCCCTGGTGGAAATGTCCTGTCGCTGCCTTGCATGCTTTCCTCTCCAATTAAGCGGCGTCATCTGATTCTAATTACACTAATTACAGCAGTGGGGAATGCTGGAAAGCAAAGGAATCTCCATGAGTGGCCACATGAGGCCCGGTGCCTGCCAGCAACAGCAACAACGACACAAATATCACACAACTACAGGCATTACTGTTCCAAAGTCTCCTTGCTGAATTTCAATCAAAGAGAGCTTTTCTGTAATTTAGAACTCAAGACCACTGAACACGCACTGATGGGCATGAATTTGTAAAGAGGCAAGAGAGAGATGATCCCCCAGCCTAAGAGCTGGATTAGTGAAGCAGGCCTGTTTACTTCAATTGTAATACATTTTCTTTCCTTAAACATAGTCTCAGAGAAAGGAAGAGTGGGACTTTCGGGTATGGCCTGCTTTGATTTCACCCTTCCAGTCTATACCAAAATAGTCAAGCAAATACATCAGACTCTCCCAACCCAACATAATGAAGTAAATTTATACTTTTGATTAATAAATTCTATCAAGTCAGTTTTAAGTCCTGGTGACCATATGGACAGAATTTACTCCACAATGTCCTCTGTTTTGGTCTCCAGGTTTCTTAATGGCATCTTCATGATCCTTCTGATTGTGTCCATGCATCCATTCATCCTGTTGCTGGTCATCCTCTTCCTCTTTCACCTTCAACTTTTCCAAGCATAAATGTCTTTTTCAAAGTAATGATTCTTTTCATAAAATGTCCAAAATAACAGCTTTAGTTTGGTTACATGGGCTTCGAGTGAGAGTTGAGGCTGGATTAGGTAAAAATATTAATATTTTTCCTGTCCTGCTCTTTTATCGTCTGGATTTCCCGCCGATAAGGAAACTCAGAAAACAGTCTGGACAGTTCTGACCTTTGTTTTTAAAGACGTCATTGCATTTCAAGATCTTTTGAAATCCTTTCATTCTTGTTCCGCTGAGTGCCAATGTCTGTCGATCTTCACCTTTATAGTCATACTTTCCACCCGAAGGTAACGTTAGTGGTATTTTCCATTGTGATCACCTTAGTTGCTTTATGTCTAGTTAAAGTCTTATCTTTTCATTCATTTGTTCCTTACGTTCTTTATAAAAACTTTCTGCTATGAGTGCCTGTCATCTGCATGTGGAAGGTTGAATAAGTATGGGGACAGCAGGCAGCCTTGTCTTACATTTAAACCATCCATGAAGGGAAACACCACATACACACACACTAGGGGGCAGTGAGCACACTTGCCCAGAGCGGTGGGCAGCCCTATCCACGGTGCCCAGGGAGCAATTGGGGGTTAGGTGTCTTGCTCAAGGACACCTCAGTCATGGACTGTCAGCACCGGGGACCGAACCGGCAACCTTCCGGTCACAGGGCCAGTTCCCTAACCTCCAGCCCATGACTGCCCCCGATGTGTGCCAATGTGGGAGCAGTCTGCTTGTCTACGTGGACGTTTCTCAGACCAATGAGATGCTCTGGTATGGCCAACAGTTATAGACATTATTATGCCAGACAACTCTGAGTAATAAGCATTATTCAGAGCTATTTATCTGTCAATTTGAATAACTCTATATTTTCCATCATTTCTCATTTTGATCTTAAGGCTGTGAATAAACATGAAGATGTTCTTCATGTTAAAGATTTTGTCAAAGCTAGGCTTCACCAGACAGGAGAAAAGGTGGAATGGAAATGGTTTTAAACAGCAGGAAAGTTATAAAGAGACAAGGTTTAGTGCGTCCTGATGAGGGTGTTTTACTTTGTCAAGTTGAACTACGCAGGGACGCAAAATCGCTGCTGTCAGGAGAAAATCTCGTATCTCCATTAAAGACCTATTGTTCTTTACTTTGTGTGTAAATTTCATACAGTGCAAAATACAATGCACAACCATGGACAAGGCTGGGCCAAGGAGGGGACACATACAGACAAGGAACAGCTGGGCATGGTTACAATCAGGAGGGTCTTACCATTGAAGCCAGGTGAGGGGTGTGACAAGTGGGCGGAAGTAGGGTGGAGCAAAGGAAACAAAACAAAGGCACATGGCAAAGAAGGAAAGATAAAAGCAGAAAAGGAGAAACCAAGGAGATGAAGGATCAGTGGGACAGTGGATAGCACTGTTGCCTGACAGCAAGAAGAGCCTGGGTTTGATTCGGTCCCTTCTGTGTGAAGTGGGTGCTCTGGTTTACTCCCACAGTCCGAAGACATGCATTCGGGCCGATTGGACACACTAAATTGCCTGTGTGTGTGAAAGTATACGTCTGTCTGTCTGCCCTGTGATGGACCGGCGACCTGTCACAGGGTGTATCCTGCCTTCTGCCCGATGACAGCTGGAATAGGCTCCAGCTCTTCCTGCAACCTATAAATTAGAAAATGTGTGTGTTTATAAAAAGTGCACAATATATTTGTTTATCCTCAACAGCATTCTGACATGTGATCCGGCAGAGGTTTGAAGTCTGGTAGACCAACCGGGAAATCTGCCTGCTGTGTGGAATATTTAACTAGTATTTTGACATGAATTAAATTAAATTTGAAAAGAAAGATTTTTGCGTGATGCCTGGAAAAAAATCAATGTTGGGTCTATTCCCTAAACACCGCGGTGCTTCAGTGCGGCGCCTGGGATGACTGTGTGAAAGCACTGACCGGTTATCTTGGGAGCCGGAATGACAAGCAAGACTTCCTGCGTCGCTCATGCCATGCGGGCTAACGGGCCTAGAAGCTAGATAATTACAGATAACAAATAAGACTTAAATAATATGTCAATAGTTCATTTGTGCACCATAAATCCATCGGTGTTCCCTAAAACCCATGTGAAGCTCAAGTTTCTTGGCCGCTCTGGATATTATGGAACTAAATAGCTACAAATTGACTATATAGAGTGATCCACTGTAGCGCTGACTGGATTCTGGTTCTGCAACGCCTGTTGTCCTTTACCATTATTATATTTCATACATAATAGCTTTAAAGGTTTTGCCTTTAGACCTGGATGGGTGCAGGATCATATCCGATCTCAGATCTGCTCCGTTCATTTTAGCTCCATATTTGAACCCGGGCTTATTTCGGCTAACTAAGTTAGCCAGTTAAGATGAGCCAGGCCCCCCTCTCATTTAGCATGTGTAGGGAATATTATGAAAATGTGAACTTCAAAAGAACCGCCGGCACGCCATTAGCCACCTCAACGCCCAGCAATCATAATTATTCACTGTAGCTTGTTGTTTGTGCATCATTTGAAATTTCCATATCAGGCCTGAATCTGTGGATCAGTGTCAGAAAGCGTTTCCCTCACTTCTTTAATGCTGAGCTGGAAGGCTGGGATAATTAGGTTTAGGGCCGTGTGCGCTGAGGAGAGTTCATTTTTGAGCTGGTGGGAGTTTTTCATCTTCCTGGTGACATCTACTATTTATGAGCTCCTCGGCTAATCAGCTAATGCAGAATTACACACGCCACGAGTGCCAGCGCTTAGCCTTTAATGGCGTTTAGCTCCTCCGCCGTGTCTATCCGAGGCTGTGAGCTTTGTGCCTGCAGGCTCAGGTAATCAAACCATAATCATATCCTCAACATCACATGTGCTCCCGCTAATCTGATTCCTCACCACTGAATCTCTAATAAACAGCAAATTGAATGATTGCACGTCGGAATTCCGGAACGCTGATTTCTTTTCCCAGCATGAAACTGCATCAATGATCCACGTCCGTGTGGTGTTTTCAGTAATGAGCGCTTTAGGCCTGGCTTTCTTTCAACCCCAGAGCGCATGAATGACTCTTTCTTTGATTAGGACATCATTTATGGCTAACTGGCTCATCAGCGTCCACAACAAAACCTGCTCCTGGAAACCGGAGCTTCAGAAAGACTGAAGCTGGAACGTTCCTCCTTTCCGTCTCTCTGCTCGTTTAAAGCTGCGCTTCTCACCGGCATCGCGCCATGCTCTGTTTTGTAATTGCTACTCTGTAATTGCTTTTCCTATAAGTGGGATGCAAACAGAGAGATTCTGAGTCGGTTCGGTGTGAAGCGGTCCAGATGTCTTTACAGTGGTGGTGATGGGAACCAGGCGTCGCCATGACTACAACACAGATATAGACACTTTATTTACCATCCAGAACCACCAGAGAACCTACACGAGTCTTCTGAGCTTATATGGAATGTTGATGATGGAAAACAGTGGAAAATCTGGAATAATGAGTTTTCTTTGGGGACTATTTTGCCGCACAGCGCCCTGCATGTCTCCCTCCACCATGAATGGAGTTGAAGTTCTCTAAACTCTCATAAAACAGCGTCTCAGTCATCAGGCAGTGAATTCAGAACCAGTTCATGTAGGAACTTTCTGTGAGGAGCTTTTAGAGGGACGTCTGGTTCCCATCACCACCACTGGGAACAGTTCTGACTCTAGAACTGAGCGTTTCACACCAAACCGCTCTGAACGACTGTTTTTACATCGAAACCATTTAATGGAATTTCCTTTAACAGATAAATGACAATAAATATAACCAAGATTATTATATAATTAATAATATTTACTTGTGTTTTTCAGTTTACATTGATTTTGAGTGTTAAAATATCTGATATTAAATATGTAACTCAACTTGTAGTTCAAACTTAAACCCGTCTTGCTCTGTGTCAGAGTTTTAGCACTGAGCCTGAATCCGAGGACAGAAAATCAATAAAATACATGGCTTTTACTCATAATAACCAACAGAATGAATCACCATCAAAATCAGCGCACAGACACTCCAGACTAACCATTTCTGAACAGGTGTCTAAGGTAACACTTGTTTTGTGTGGACAAGTGTAATTGTAATTGACCCAAAAAAACAAAAAAATCCCCCAAATTTCTAGGGTTCTATGGGTTCTAAGGGTTCTAAGGGTTAATTGCAGTGGTGGACAGTAACTGAGTAACTCAGTAAATGTAATGAGTTTCTGTACTTTTAGTATTTTTGGTGTATCTGTACTGAAGTTTCTCCGTTCTGGGCGACTTTTTCCTTTCACTCCACTACATTTCAGAGTCTAATATCCGACTTTTTCCTCCTACATTTTGAGAAATCTGTCGTTCCTTTTGGTTTCTGTGTGTATAAAAACGTCACATGTCAAAACGAAAGAAGCGCAAAGCCAGAGCACCAATCAGGGCCCAGCGGTCACTTTGTTTAGAGCTGGTTTTGACCTGTTGGTCAGACCGACCCAGTGCAGCACGCGGTTCAACGTCAGCGCAGCAGCGTAAAACTTTGGGAGAGTCTGTTCAACATAAATGATGAACTAACCTAACTTTGTGTAAATAGAGCTCAATATAGAAATATGTCCACATATGCAGTCGAGACTGACGCGGCTTTTTTCTGAATTTCTACAAACACCATTTCATTTTATAGTAAATGAGTTTGGGCTGGTTTATGTTTATGAACAGACGCCTACAGATCAACATAGTAAAGGAGCTCATCTGTGATCCTGAGTTTAAAGCCAGTTTTTATTCAACTTAAACTTGGAACTAAGTTGTAAATAAATCTGAAACTGAAACTTTGCTTGTGTGTAAAAAGTGATTTCAGAGCCACTCGGTTCTCCCTGATGGAAACTGTTTACCTTCAGTGTTTTGTGCTTCTGATCATTTTAATAGACGTCAGCGTCACTAATTAATGACCTTCTATTAAAAGACTGGTTTACCAAGAGAGACGCTGGAGGACTTTCACCTGAAATGAGTTCATGAAGCCAGTCTGGTTATAAAAATGATAACAGGACATCAGAGCCAGAATTCCTCTTTTAGTACTTTTACTTTATACTTAAGTACATTTGAAGGGAAATACTTTAGTACTTTTACTCCAGTGGAGGTCTAAAGGAGGAACTTCTACTTTTACTGGAGGAATATTTTACCTTGGGGGTCTTGACTTTAACTCAGGTACATGGTTTGTGGTTCAGACTGATCCTTGGTGCAGGTCTAAGCCTGAGTGTTTCAGCTCAGCTACTGAGGCCGCCGTGAGTTACAGCAGGTCAGCAACTCTTAGCGGCTGTAGTTTTGGTCAGCGATAGTAAATGAGGTCATTTCATGTGAATTATGTCACTGAAACGAGTGGAGAAACTGTAGAAAGTGCAGGTTCTAAATATTCAGTCCACCCCACCTTAGCGTTAGTCAGGAGGAGAGGAGGTATTTTATTATGATTGGATTTTGATGAAACGCCACAGTCTGAGTTAGTCAGTGTGTGTGTATTAATTTCCCTGTAGTTCTCTCTAAGAACCCCTACAGAGTGTGTGTGAGTGTGTGAGTGTGTGTGTGAGTGTGTGTGAGAGTGTGTGTGTGTGAGTGTGTGTGTGTGTGTGAGTGTGTGTGTGTGTGTGTGTGTGTGTGTGTGTGTGTGTGAGTGTGTGTGTGGTCTTCCTCATTGTTCATGTACAGATTTATTATTTTAATAAGCTGAAAAACTGCCTGCTCAGCAGAGCTGAGCGCTGTCTGTCTTTTCCCAGCAGTGTAGAGTATTCCAGTTTAATTCTGTACACGGACATGTGGGGAATATTATTAATTATTAATTCTGCATTGAAACGTGTACTGAACACTGAAAATTCCGATTTAATTCTGCACAAGGGCATGTAGGGAATGGTGAATATGTTTAAGAAATATTCTGGTTTAATTCTTCATGGAAACATGTGTGGAACACTGAAAATTCCGATTTAATTCTGCACAAGGGCATGTAGGGAATGTTGAACATGTGTGAGAAATATTCTGTTTTAGATCTGCATGGAAATGTGTCTCGAATATTTAATGTGTGGGGAATATGCTGGTTTAATTCTTCATGGATAAATGCTGTGAATATTGAATGTTTGGGGAATATACTGGTTGAATTCTTCACGGAAACATATATGGAATGGAATGTGTTTGGAATATTCTAGTTTAATTTTATACTACTGTGTGTGGAGTATTGAGCATGCATGGAAAATATTCCATGTAGGTAGTTACTGTAGTTTTTCCACAGTGCTCAGGGTGTATCCTGCCTTCCGCCCATCCTGCTGGGATAGGCTCCAGCTTCCCCCGCCACCAAGAAGGATAAGTGGCTTAGAAATTGTGTGTGTGTGTGTGTGTTAATTCTGCATGAAGGTGTTGGGAATACTGAATGTGTGAGGAATATTCCGGCTTATTGCTGCTACTGTATGTGGGGAGTATTGAACATGCGTATGGAATTTACCAGATTAATTCTCAATGAACACGTGAAGGGATTACTGTACTTTAATTAATCAGAATGCAGGGAGTATTCCGGTTTATTTCTGGCTGTGGGGAATCTGACGGAGGGTTGTATAACTGAAGCTGCTGTTATGATACTGAGAGTCACGTGTTCTGGTGAATCAGTTCAGCCCAATAAAGGAGAAAACACCTGCTGCACATCACCGTCCTCACACGTACGGAGTGTCTACAGATCAGTCAGTGCCGCTTTAACGCGAGCTCAGCAGACGCCTCAGATCAGCCTGACTGCTGTGTTTGAGGAGGGAAGAGCCGGCGTTCCCAGACCAGTTAATAATGGATTACTGCTCCCAGCAGCAGATTAATCTTTAATATAAAGAATATGAGGAGTGAAAAAATAAAACGAAGGCTTAGAGAAAGGGAGAGAGAGGGGAGAGGCTCAGGGAATGAGAAAGATAGAATAGAGAGAATGTGAGAGAGTATGGAGAGAAAGACAGAGAGAGAGGAAAGAGGGAGGGAGGGAGGGAGGGAGGGAGGGAGGGAGGGAAAGAGGGATGTGTTTGCTAATTTTTGAGAGAGATGCTTAGTGACGCCTCGACATCGCGTCTGAAAAATGATTGATTTTCACAGAGACTTTTCTGAAACTCGGAAGTCAGAACTCACTCCTCCTTCAGGTTCAATTCGGAGCTCACTCCTCATTTAGAGTTCAAGTCAGCATTCACTCCTTGTTCAGGATTCAAGCCGGAACTCACACCTCATTCAGGGTTCAAGTCAGAGCTCACTCCTCATTCGGGGTTCAAGTTGGAGTTCATCCCTCATTTGGGGTTCAAATCGGAGCTCACCCCTCGTTCGGGGTTCAAGTCGGAGCTCACCCCTAGTTTGGGGTTCAAGTCGGAGCTCACCCCTAGTTTGGGGTTCAAGTCGGAGCTCACCCCTAGTTTGGGGTTCAAGTCGGAGCTCACCCCTCGTTCGGGGTTCAAGTCGGAGTTTATCCCTAGTTTTGGTTCAAGTCGGAGCTCACCCCTCGTTCAGGGTTGAAGTCGGAGCTCACTCCTCGTTCGGGGTTGAAGTCGGAGCTCACCCCTCGTTCGGGGTTCAAGTCGGAGTTTATCCCTAGTTTTGGTTCAAGTCGGAGCTCACCCCTCGTTCGGGGTTCAAGTCGGAGCTCACCCCTCGTTCGGGGTTCAAGTCGGAGTTTATCCCTAGTTTTGGTTCAAGTCGGAGCTCACCCCTCGTTCAGGGTTGAAGTCGGAGCTCACCCCTCGTTCGGGGTTCAAGTCGGAGTTTATCCCTAGTTTTGGTTCAAGTCGGAGCTCACCCCTCGTTCGGGGTTCAAGTCGGAGCTCACCCCTCGTTCGGGGTTCAAGTCGGAGTTTATCCCTAGTTTTGGTTCAAGTCGGAGCTCACCCCTCGTTCAGGGTTCAAGTCGGAGCTCACCCCTCGTTCAGGGTTGAAGTCGGAGCTCACCCCTCGTTCAGGGTTGAAGTCGGAGCTCACCCCTCGTTCGGGGTTTAAGTCACAAACACTGATACACACACAACCTTCAATTACAGTGTGATTTACACAGGATCAGTGGAGCGTGAATGAAGGCTGGCATTAAAGGATATAAACTGACAGAAGAGACCATGAGTACTGTTAATCTATCTCTCTCTCTCTCTATCTCTCTCTCTGTCTCTCTCTCTCTCTCTGTCTCTCTCTCTCTCTCTCTCTCTCTCTCCCTCTGTCTCTCTCTCTCTCTCTGTCTCTCTCTCTCTCTCCCTCTGTCTCTCTCTCTGTCTGTCTCTCTCTCTCTCTCTCCCTCTGTCTCTCTCTCTGTCTGTCTCTCTGTCTCTCTCTCTCTCTCTCTCTCTCTCTGTCTCTCTCTCTGTCTCTCTCTCTCCCTCTGTCTCTCTCTCTCTGTCTGTCTCTCTGTCTCTCTCTCTCTCTGTCTCTCTCTCTCTCTCTCTCTCTCCCTCTGTCTCTCTCTCTGTCTGTCTCTCTCTCTCTCTGTCTCTCTCTCTCTCTCTCCCTCTCTCTCTCTCTCTCTCTCTCTCTCTCTCTGTCTCTCTCTCTCTCTCTGTCTCTATCTCTCTCTCTTTCTCTGTGTCTCTCTCTGTCTCTCTCTGTCTCTCTCTCTCTCTCTCTCTCTCTCTCTCTCTCTCTCTCTCTCTCTCTCTCTCTCTCTGTCTCACTCTCTCTGTGTCTCTCCCTCTGTCTCTTGCTCTCTCTCTGTCTCTATCTCTGTCTCTCTGTCTCTCTCTCTCTCTCTGTCTCTATCTCTCTCTCTCTCTGTGTCTCTCTCTGTCTCTCTCTGTCTCTCTCTCTCTCTGTCTCTATCTCTCTCTCTCTCTCTCTCTCTCTCTCTCTGTCTCTCTCTCTGTCTCTCTCTCTCCCTCTGTCTCTCTCTCTGTCTGTCTCTCTGTCTCTCTCTCTCTGTGTCTCTCCCTCTGTCTCTTGCTCTCTCTCTGTCTCTATCTCTGTCTCTCTGTTTCTCTCTCTCTCTTTCTCTGTTAGTCTCTGTCTCTCTTTCTTTCTGTTTTTTCTGTTTTAATGCACAATCTGTAGCTAATAAAGCCTCGTTAATCAATGATCTCATCACCCCGAAAAAACGTGGGTATGTTTTTTGTTTCAGAAACCTGGCAAGTTTATCTCTCAAATCCCCGACCGACAGGGAGAGGAGGAGGTCTGGCTGTGGTTCATCTTTCCAGTTTAACAATCAAAGAACTTTCCCTATTCAGTACTACAACCTTTGAGTATATTGCTCTGAAGGTCGTCTCCTCCTCACCTCTACTGTTCCTGTTAGTTTATCGCCCTCCCAAACCTGCTGCAAGCTTCTTGCCTGAACTTAATGAACTCCTCACAATCATCTCATCTCTCACCTCTGCCATAACTGTGCTTGTTGACTTCCATGTCCATGTTGATACTGAATGCTCTTTCACATCTGAGTTCATTTGTGCGGAGGTGAAATTTTCCCATTGTGGGACTAATAAGGATCACTTAATCTTAATCTTGACCCTGCTCCCACTCCTCTACTCAAGGCCTGTTCATCCTGCCCCCACCCCTCTACTCAAGGCCTGTTCATCCTGCTCCCACTCCTCTACTCAAGGCCTGTTCATCCTGCTCCCACCCCTCTACTCAAGGCCTGTTCATCCTGCTCCCACCCCTCTACTCAAGGCCTGTTCATCCTGCCCCCACCCCTCTACTCAAGACCTGTTCATCCTGCTCCCACCCCTCTACTCAAGGCCTGTTCATCCGGCTCCCACCACTCTACTCAAGGCCTGTTCATCCTGCCCCCACCCCTCTACTCAAGGCCTGTTCATCCGGCTCCCACCACTCTACTCAAGGCCTGTTCATCCTGCCCCCACCCCTCTACTCAAGGCCTGTTCGTCCTGCCCCCAGCCCTCTACTCAAGGCCAGTTCGTCCTGCCCCCACCCCTCTGCTCAAGACCTGTTCATCCTGCCCCCAGCAATCTACTCAAGGCCTGTTCATCCTGCTCCCACCCCTCTACTCAAGGCCTGTTCATCCTGCTCCCAATCCCTCTACTCAAGGCCTGTTCGTCCTGCCCCCACCACTCTACTCAAGGCCTGTTCATCCTGCCCCACCCCTCTACTCAAGGCCTGTTCATCCGGCTCCCACCCCTCTACTCAAGGCCTGTTCATCCTGCCCCCACCACTCTACTCAAGGCCTGTTCATCCTGCTCCCAATCCCTCTACTCAAGGCCTGTTCATCCTGCCCCCACCACTCTACTCAAGGCCTGTTCATCCTGCTCCCACCCCTCTACTCAAGGCCTGTTCAATTGCTTCATGTCTCTCTTCTGGTTCTGTTCCTACTGCCCTTAAAACTGCTGCAGTTACTCCGATACTTAAGAAACCTGAATTGGACCCGACTTCTCTTTCTAATTACAGACCCATCTCACACCTTCCATTTTTAGCTAAAGTAATGGAAAGAGCGGATGCTTCCCAACTCCATACGTTTCTGAGTGATAATGCCCTCTATGAGCCATTCCAGTCTGGTTTCCGTCCTCACCACAGCGCTGAGACCGCTCTTCTGCGAGTTGTTAATGATCTCCTCCGGTCTGCTGATAGTGGTTCTCTCAATATTCTCCTGCTCCTCGACTTAAGTGCAGCATTCGACACTGTTAATCATGATTTCTCATCTTTTTTCTATTGGCATCACTGACACAGCCTTACAGTGGTTCAGGTCATATCTTACAGACAGACACCAGTTTATTACACTAGGCCCACAGAAGTGCTCCTCCTCCTCTCCTGTCAAATGCGGTGTCCCGCTGGGCTCAGTTCTTGGACCCTTTCTTTTCTTAATGTACATTTCACCCCTTGGGCAGATTATTTGTAGCCATGGCCTAAACTTCCATTGTTATGTTGATGATATTCAGTTATATCTCAGTACACACACACCTTCAGATTCCCCTCCCAGTACACTGATTCACTGTATTTCTGATTTAAAGCTCTGGATTAACTTTCTCATGCTAAACACTGATAAAACTGAAGTCTTACTGGCTGGCCCTAAACCTCTACTATCAAAGTCATCCGATTTTTCAGTTAGTATTGATGGCCTGCTCGTTAAGCCTGCCCCTGTCATTAGAAATCTCTGTGTTTTACTCGACTCATCACTCAATTTTGATCTGCACATGAAATTCCTCACTCAGACTGCATTCTTTCATTTACGTAACATTGCTCGTCTCCGACCGTTCCTGTCTGATAAAGATGCCAAAACTCTGGTTCAGGCCTTCATTATGTCCTGCATTGACTACTGTAACTCCCTCTTTGTTGGACTCCCTGTAAAGTCCATCCAAAAGCTACAGGACATTCAGAGCTCTGCAGCTGGAGTTCTCACCCACACTAAGCATTCAGCTCCATCACCCCCGTTCTCTCTCAGCTACACCGGCTGCCGGTCTCATCCCGTATAAAGATTAAAATCTTACTTCTCACTTTCAAAGCTGTGCATAACCTGCTCCCCCCTACCTCAGAGAACTGCTGACCTCTTACACTCCCTCTCGCCCTCTCAGATCTTCTAGCAATAACTTACTTGCTGTCCCAGCACCAGACTTTCCACTTTGGGAGGGAGGTCCTTCAGGTCCTCCTTTTCTCTTTAATACTGTGTAGTTTTTTTCCCCATGCTCTGTGAAGCGACCTTGGGTTGGTGAAAGGTACTATATAAATGTAATTTATTATTATTATTATTAGTAGTAGTAGTAGTAGTAGTAGTAGTAGTATTCTCTCTTTCTAGTTTATATACTTCCATTCTCTGTAAGACTCTCTTGTAGATTAACATAGATTAGACTGTCATATGGAGCCCCCCTGATGACCCCTTCTTAGGAAAAATATCCACAGCTGAATAAGACTTCCTAAGATTAGGGAACAGGCACTGTTTTACTGAATTTCCGAATGTCTTTTGTCTTAACTTAAGATCTGACAGGCTAAGACAAGATTTTCACTAATTCGTATTGCAGAAGCAAATTCTGACCTTAATTTAGGAATCTTATCTTGTCTTATAGCATCTTAGCTCCAGTTAGGAAGTCTTAACCGGTTGCCTAGCAACCGACCATATGTGCACAGCTGAAACAAGTAATCAAGCTAGTTAGCCAGGCAGCTGCTGTGATAAACTGTAAGGTGTGAATGCGGTGAGAGTGCCCCCTGCTGTTTATCAGAGCGCTCCCTGCTGTTTATCATAGCACCCCCTCTTGTTTATCAGAGTGTCGCCACTCCCCAGTTTCGGTCTCCATTTCCCAAACGCTTTAGCCGAGTGTGCTAATGTTTCTCCTCCTAATAAACAGACACACATTCAGCTCCGCCTCCTCATTATTCTCCACCATCACTGTAATATTTCATCCTCCACATTAACACAGGAAGGTGATCAGACGGGCGGTGGAGTTGTGGAGTCGGCAGCGTCTGAGATGTTTAAAACGCAGAGTTAGAAGAGAAAAACATCTCCCAGTGAAAGCCGCGTTTTACAGTAGAAATAAATGGAGCTCATTATGCTGGTAGTGAACTACGCTGCCTGACTCAGCCGCCTCAGAACCAGAGAAACGGGCCTTAAACAGAAGTCAGGACCCTGCTGGGGTTCATCCTGAAGTTAGGACAGGATTTAGGAGGTTTAGTCTAGTTAGGACGTTTGTGTGATGCTGTTTTCTGATCTGGAGTTAATGATGAGATGATGAAGGGAGGAGCTGATATTCTGGAGTAAATACTGAACTAAATTGAGTCTGGACTAAAGTCATGGAGACTAAACACATCCGATTACAGAAATCTCTGTAATACAGCCCCAGGATCCTAATGCATGGCCATGACTTACTAAGGGGTGGGAACCAATTACCTGTCTCATTTCCATGCCATACTAAAAGTGCTTGTGAATTATTTATGCTGTTTCCAGATCTTATTAAGTCATGGCCCCCAATTATTGCTGTTGAGATAGGATGTCACCATCAGTGTTACGAACTTTACTAAGTTATGACCACAACTTAATCTTGTTTCCCTGCTTTACAAAGTTGTGGCCACAACTTAATCATCTTGTTTCCATGCTTTACTAAGTTGTGGCTCCAGCTTAATTATATTGTTCTCGTGCTTTGCTAAATTGTGACCGCACTTTACATATCTTGTTCCCATGCCTTACTAAGCTGTAGTTGTTATTACATGATCTCAGTCCTGTGCCTTATAAAGTTCTGGCCACATGTTAGGATCTAACTAAGTGGACTAAGTGGTGGCCACACATTATTTCTATTAAGAGGGAATGTCACCAACAAAGCTCTGTGTGCAAGTTAATGTAAAAAGACATTCATCCATTCATCAACGGCAGCTGCCATTTTCAGATTGTCTAGAAAAGAACGTCAGAAATGGGAAAGAGTTTTTTTTCCCAGCAGTGAGGATTCACTATGGAAAGTGAACTGGCTGGAGAAGAATCATGGAATAGCCGACAGAGTCACCGCTGAGAATTCGATGAGTGATTCTGGACGCAGCTCCTTAGTTGAGGACTGGCTGCTGCTGCTGCTGCAGTAACAGGCACTGCTATGGTAACTGCTAATCTCCGTGGTAACTCTGCGTCTCTTTGTATCGCCGTGGTTACCTCAGTGTGGTCCTCCCTGAGGGAGGCCCGTTTTTGAGCTGTTCTCCTGTGTGAGAGGGTGGGATCTCTGCGTGTTTCATGGAGTGTCTCTGTACTGATGCAGAGGATGCTTCTCTTCTCTTCTCCTCCCTCCTCTTTTCTTTTCGCTCTGTGGATGATGATGCTTGCCAGTTGGGATCGAATGCTTGAGTAGAATGCTGAGTGTAAGTTTGCTGTGAGTAATGAAACTCAGAGACTTTACAACAAACGAGTAATGACTCTTCTTCTCTCTGTCTGACTGATACCGGGGAGTGTAGTGCTAAAAACAAGCTTTTGTAATGTAAGATTTCTGCCAATATACCACGTGCAGGACTGTGTGTCCGATTTCCCTGCGAAACCTCAGGACAGACCTACACTACATCTGTGAAGTCATCTGTACTGACCACTCATTAGATCACGTTACGTGAGCCACACAGGCAAAATTTTTCGGGTCAAGCCTGTGAAAACGAGAATACTAGATATGTAGATTGTTGTTGGAGAGTCAGAGCACGCATTACGTTGCAGTGCATGCTGGGGACTGTAGTGCAGCGCATCGTGACAGGCTAATATTAATAGAAAACGAAATGGATGGAATCCAGATAGGACTGTGTCGCAGGCCTTGGGGAATAAAAGATTGGTCCGTATAGGAACATATGGCCTATTTTGCATTTTAACTCAACTGACCTCCTCAGGGGATCTAGACCTGTCTATTTCCTGTGGTCCTGGATTTGAATGGCAGTGTTTGTGTTCTAACAAACCACATTAAGCACCAGGGTTCAGTTTAGTCAAGCCGCTCAAGTGTTAACGCACCCCCTGAGTGTTCTGATAACCTGGTATTATTTATACTGTATTCCTCTCTTTTCCAAAGGCTTTACGGCATGAATTCTAGTTAACAAGTGCTGTCTGAGTGATAACATCAATACAAATATTCTCTCTCTCGCTCTACAGCAGCAGGAGCAGGACCCCACTAACCTCTATATCTCCAATCTGCCGGTCACTATGGATGAGCAGGACCTGGAGAGCATGCTGAAGCCATTCGGCCATGTGATTTCCACACGGATCCTGAGGGACGCTAGTGGGGTCAGTCGAGGAGTGGGATTCGCCAGGTAATTAAAACAGCCATTGATCTATCCTTAGAATAGGCTACTGTTTAAAAGTTTACATGTTTGTAAATGATCCCTAAATGTCAGTCCTGTGTATCACCGCATTCGTATAAAGCTGTGCAACAAACAATGACGAAATGACAGATGTGTCCAGAATGGTCAACAGAACTGTACAAGATGCTAAATGGACTGAGAAAGTCCTAGTAAAATTAAAATCCAGAACGAAGTGCTAATACAATTACTGCCTAGAAGGCAGTTTCCAAAATTTAGTTTCCAGAATTCGTGACACATCTGAAAAGTAGATGTCAAACCTCAGGGGGTATAATTGAAAATATTGAAAATGGATCATTACAGTAGGTATCATTTATCATTTAATAACTCCTTGTTCCGCAGAATTTTTGTGCGGTGTGAATATTTAAACATTGAGCCAAAATGTGTTAATATGGCAAGTGACTCCAAACTGTTGATTGGTAGTGAAGGTGTGCATTTTTACAGGATATTAAATCTGTATTTAAATGGTTTTCTCAAGCTATTGGGCTGGTAAGTTTGTGTGTTGGTGGTTCTCTTGTCTAGCAATCATAGACACACCATGAGAAGGTCTGATAGGAACTATAGAATAAAAATAAGACCACTCCATTTGCAAAGCATCCGGAAAAACCTCTGGAACTATGGCATAAACTGCTGTTACTGTGATGGAACAAAAACCTGTAAACGTCCACACAGAGTTTAGAGCTGAAGAACATTTATTTTAATGTAAACTGTGTTGCATGGCTTCGTTTTAAACATGGCTTAGTAAAAGGGTGATTTAAGGGTTTGTTTTTAAAGCCTTGACGTAGATAAAGGAGAACTCCCCTGAGTTTTCTATATTTCTACATCGACAAATGACGCAGATTCAGCCAATATAGACATTTTATTTACTGTCCAGAACCACTGGAGAACTTATTCATGTCTTCTGAGTTTTAAATGGCATGATAATGATGGTAAAATAGTGGAAAATCTGAAAAAAATAGTTTTCTTCACGGACTATTTAGCTGCACAACACCCTGTATGTACCTCTCCATCAACAAAAATGTTTAGTTTTATGGCTTTTTAAAACTAGGCAGCGTATTCAGAACCGGTTCATGTCTTCCAAAAAGTTCTAGCTTTGACTCATCAGTCCACAAGATATTATCCCAAAAGTCCTGGGGGTAATCTAGACGGTTTTTGGCAAATACAAAACAGACCTTTGTGTTGTCTTTGGTCAGCAGTGGTTTGGGCCTTGCAACTCCCATGGAGGTCATTTCTGCTCAGGGTCTTTCCTACTGCAGAATCATGTACATTGACCTTAATTGAGACCAGTGAGGCCTGCAGTTCTTTAAATGTTCGTCTGGGTTCTTTAGTGACCTCCTGGATGAGTTGTCGATACACTCTTGGTGAAATTCTGTTAGGCCAGCCACTCCTGGGAAGATTCACCTCTGTTACATTTGTAACCCTTTCCAATCTGGAAGATTTCAGTGACTTCTCATGCTACGTTTTGAGACCTTCTAGCTGCTTCACATTGTCAGACATTTAAGTGAGGTTTAGATTCAGCAGGTCTGGCAGGGATCATGCCTGGGTGTGGCTGGTGCAACTGAACCCAGAAGTAAAAAGGTTGGGTTAAGTTGGGTTTAGTTGGGTCATTCTTTTTCTAATATTAAAAGTAGTTTGATGACCTGAAGCATTCAAGTGTGACTAAAATGGAAAAATAGAAGAAATTGGGAAGGGGCACATTTTTTTCGCAGCACTGTATTACAGCAGCAGGCTCCTACAGATAAACAGAAGTGCACAGGGGACAATAAAGGATAGGCGTATTGCACATACCTGAAGGATATTGCACAAACTAGACAAATACACCAGATAACAAATAACAATAACAAAAGCAAGGGCACTAAACCAGGTGAGGTGGCCGCCAGTGAGGAGTGAAGTAGGTGGCAGGAATAGTGCAATGCTAGTTGTGTGAGTGAGTATCAGTACCAATAGCAATGTAGAACATTCAGTGGAGTAAAGTGTAATACCAATTTAAATTCCGATTGGAAAGTTTATATAGAGGTACTTCACACATAACCCAGCTTTTGTTTGTATATGTTTGTTCTATATTTGTTTGTTCTTGAGAGGTGTTTTCAATTCTGATAAATGAGTGAAGCGTGAGTCTGAATCAAGTCTCTGAGATGCAAGTATGATTTGAATCTTGAATCTCTGAGGTGAGAGTCCAGGTTGAGTCCTAAGTGTCGAGGGAATGGGGTGAGAGTCTGAGTCGCAAATCTCTGAGGTGAAAGTCTGAGTAGTCTCGAGTCTCTGAAGTGAGAGTATGAGTTGAATCTGGCATCTCTGGAGTGAGAGCCTGAGTAGAGTATCGAGTCTCTGAGGTGAGAGCCTGAATGGAGACTTGAGTCTTTAAAGCAAGATTCTGAATATCAAGTCTCTGAGGTGAGAGACTGAGTAGAGTCTTCAGTCTCTGAGTTGAGAACCTGAATAAAGTCTTGAGTCTCTGAAGTGAGAGTGTGAGAAGAGTCCTGAGTCTCTGAGGTGGGAGGCTGAGTAAAGTCTTTAGTCTCTGAAGCGAAAGTTTGATTCTTGAGTCTCTGAGGTGGGAATCTGAGTCGAGTCTTAAGTCTCTGAGGTGAGAGCATGAGTTGATTCTTGAATCTCGGGTCTCTGAGGTGAGTTTCTAGGCCGAATGTTGAGTCTCTGAGGTTAGAGCATGAGTTGATTCTTGAATCTCGGGTCTCTGAGGTGAGTTTCTAGGTCAAATGTTGAGTCTCTGAGGTGAGAGCATGAGTCGATTCTTGAATCTCGAGTCTCTGAGGTGAGTTTCTAGGTCGAATGTTGAGTCTCTGAGGTTAGAGCATGAGTTGATTCGTGAATCTCGAGTCTCTGAGGTGAGTTTCTAGGCCGAATGTTGAGTCTCTGAGGTTAGAGCATGAGTTGATTCATGAATCTCGAGTCTCTGAGGTGAGTTTCTAGGTCAAATGTTGAGTCTCTGAGGTTAGAGCATGAGTTGATTCATGAATCTCGAGTCTCTGAGGTGAGTTTCTAGGCCGAATGTTGAGTCTCTGAGGTTAGAGCATGAGTTGATTCATGAATCTCGAGTCTCTGAGGTGAGTTTCTAGGTCGAATGTTGAGTCTCTGAGGTTAGAGCATGAGTCGATTTGTGAATCTCGAGTCTCTGAGGTGAGTTTCTAGGTCGAATGTTGAGTCTCTGAGGTTAGAGCATGAGTCGATTCGTGAATCTCGAGTCTCTGAGGTGAGTTTCTAGGTCGAATGTTGAGTCTCTGAGGTTAGAGCATGAGTCGATTTGTGAATCTCGAGTCTCTGAGGTGAGTTTCTAGGTCGAATGTTGAGTCTCTGAGGTTAGAGCATGAGTCGATTCGTGAATCTCGAGTCTCTGAGGTGAGTTTCTAGGTCGAATGTTGAGTCTCTGAGGTTAGATCATGAGTCGATTCGTGAATCTCGAGTCTCTGAGGTGAGTTTCTAGGTCGAATGTTGAGTCTCTGAGGTTAGAGCATGAGTTGATTCGTGAATCTCGAGTCTCTGAGGTGAGTTTCTAGGTCAAATGTTGAGTCTCTGAGGTTAGAGCATGAGTTGATTCATGAATCTCGAGTCTCTGAGGTGAGTTTCTAGGTCGAATGATGAGTCTCTGAGGTTAGAGCATGAGTCGATTCTTGAATCACAAGTCTCTGAGGTGAGTTTCTAGGTCGAATGTTGAGTCTCTGGGTCCTGAGTCTCTTAAGTGTAAGTACAAGTTATTTATCAAATCTCCAGTGTCTGATGTAAGAGTATGAGTAGAGTCTCAAGTCTCTGATGTGACAGCATGAGTTGAGTCTCGAGTCTCTGAGGTAAGAGTATGAGGTCAGCCTCGAGGTTTTAAATTTCCTTTCGGTCTGGGGACTGGAACATCAGCGATGTAAATGGCATTCATTGCAACTAATTCACTTTTGGCTACAGTTGCCATGTAAAAACACAAATTCACAACACTTTCTGTTTATGCCTTTCTTCTGGCTAAAATGTCTCAAAACCTTAAATCTCAAGATTGTTGAGTGTGCATCAAGGAAAACATGCTTTCTGTGCTGTATTGACTGTATTGCTTCTCTCCTTTTTACGAAGGGTCTGTCTTTTTTCAGGATGGAATCTACAGAAAAATGTGAAGTTGTAATTCAGCATTTCAATGGCAAATATCTAAAAACGCCACCAGCCATTCCAGGTAGGTTCCCTCTCTATTTCTCTTTTCATCTATTGTTCCCTCTCTGTCTCTCTCTCTGTATCTCTCTGTCTGTGTGCACTATGTAGGTGTACAGTCACAGACAGGCTCATCTGTTTCTGTACACTTTATCAGCCCCTCTACTCCATTCATCACTGGTCAGTTTCTGACCACAGGTCCGCTGTTGTCAAGATAATATTTTGGTGGCCGATTATTATCTGCACAGCAGCGATACTGACATGGTAATTGTGATGCTGGTACAAGTGTATCAGACAAAGCGGTGCTTGGCGTGCCAGGTGCCTGTACCTCCGGCACAAGTGACAGCCACAGGAGGTGACAGGATGGTGGCGCCTGAAACCTACACGCTGACGACAGCCTCAAGGGATGACGAGAGGAAGTCATTAGCCAAGAGAAATGGCAGGAGGGCATCAACAGCTACAAGAGATGGTGGGAAGATGACAACAGCCACACATGGCTTGGGGATGGTGCCAGTACCAGAACCCCAACCTCCTGAACCCTGCTTCCCGTCCTGCAGCGAGGCCACTTTATTATGCCTGGCATTTGGACCCGGTGACTGTCCCAGCCTTACAGTGAGAGCCAGCTGATGCTCCTCTGGCTTCAGCTGTGCAGGTACCTTTAAAAGGTGTGGAGAGAGAACACACAGAGAGACGAGCAGCAGCAACAGCAGAAGAAAGACTGATGAGCTGAGAAAAGGACTGAAAAACCTAGTTAGAAAAACGGCTGCTGCAACGTCTCTCCAGCCTCCAGCGTCCTCATTCCCTCCACGGTACTGCAGGGCATGTTACACTCTGTTGATGCTCCATCTTCACATTCACTAATGGCCAGTTTTCAACCACAAAACTGCTCTTGTCTGGATACAGTAGGGTGGATGGATCATTCGGGAGCAAGCGAGATGATTTCGTGCACAGACCCTGTACGGTGCTTTTGATGTGCATTTTTGTTTTAATGTCTGGTAATAAATGTGACGTTTGGTTGTGCAAAACCTGCCTACAGCCGCCAAGTTCTTATAGTCATAGGATTACAGCCAAAACCGAGGGAATCCCTGCACTCAGAAAACGTCCCAGAAGAGTGAACTCGGTCGCTCCATGGATCATTTCGGCTCTGGTAGGTGGCAGAGACAGGGGGATGCTGGTTTGGCACAATTGCTAGGCCACAGAAACAATCACACAATCCGGTGATACCCAGCAATGCCAGATCCGTCACCAACAAAAGTAAAGCTGATGATTTCCACAGACTTATGAAGGACTGATATATATAATTTTTTGCCCAATTTCATTGTTTTCTGTGCAATGACGTATCTTATTTTGAAACTAACAGTAACACTGACATATGCAAATGCCCTTATAGCACACGGATTCATCTTCTCGTCTAGTCTGTTAATCACTGTATAAAAACGAAAGATCTGCTGTTCATTTCCAAGATTCTCTGGATCCCAGTGGCTGCAGTATCCCGTTAAAACTACCTCTTCTCTCTCTTATCCATTACATTACAGTGGTCATTGCAGCACACAGAAACATGCACTTTTCTAGCATTAAAGCCTTCACTATGGCAGACGTGTGCAGACCATACTGCTCTAAAAGCCTTCAGAAATCCACACTGTTCATACTGTAAAGCATTTACAAGTAAGTGGGCTTTAAAGAGCTTCCATTAGTCCTACATCTGAGCACAAAACCCCATTAAGGGAAGCTGTGTGAGTGGGACGGGTAGAACTGTCTAATCAGCATTCTGTGAGAGCAGGTGATGGATGGATCTGAGAGAGAGAGAGAGAGAGAGAGAGAGAGAGAGAGAGAGAGAGAATATATATGTGAAAGAGTTTTGAATTTTAAATCATAACTTTATGTACTCAAAGTGTGTGCAAGCTTGGAGAAAAGAAACCCTGCCATAAATTGAAGAAGACAGAAGAAAAACAGCCTCCATAAACAATATTAGAGTTAAAAAACAGCTCATGATTGAAGTCTCCAGTCCAGTTTTTATTCTTAAGTGAGAAACTCGAAATATCACAAGTTGTCAAGGCCGTCCCAGAGACAGGATGTTCCGAATCGCCAAGCCAAGGTCATAGATCTGGACTGTTTTTTATGAATGTTATCAATACTAATGTAATTATCATTACTGTTTGGACTGTCAAACGCAGTAATAATCACGAGTCATCATATTGTTGTGTCGTTTATCACAACTAATCAAATTTGCCTTGTTTGGAAAAATTTGACCATAAAGAAATATTTTTAAATCATGAAGCAGTGCATTTTGTTGTAACTATATAATTGGACAAAATTGCTTAATAAGAATGTATTTATTACTTTCTCTAATTCAACATTATTTTGAACACAGAACCTGAACATGAAAATCACACGATTTCCAGCGATTTCTGCGATTTTTTCATCACCAACGTTCAGTGAGAGCAACAGTGTCTGCACATTTGAACCAACGAGTGTGTATATTATATATATATATATATATATCATATATACAGTCAATGAGTGTAGAAAACATATGTATCATATACAGAGTTATACATATACAGTTATACATATACATATACAGAGGACACCATCTCAGCCAAACAAGTTTATCATGGTCTCTTCAGATCAGAGGACATGCTTCCATTAATCCATGTTCTTGGACTGCTTGTCTTCAGCAAACTGTTTGGGGGCTTTCTCGTGCATCAGCTGCAGAAGAGGCTTCCTTCTGGGATGAGGGCCATGTAGACCGAGTTTATGCATTGTGTGGCGTATGGTCTGAGCCCTGACAGGCTGACCTCCCACTTCTTCAACCTCTGCAACAATGCTGGCAGCACTCTTGCAGCTATTTTTTAAGCCAACCTCTGGATGTGGAACCTGTCCTGGAAACCTGCTGTATGACCTTGTCCACCGTGCTATAGCTCAGTTTCAGGGTGTTAGCAGTCTTCTTATAGCCTAGGCGTCTTAGTGGAGAGCAGCAATTCTGTTTCTCACATCCTCAGAGAGTTCTTTGCCATGAATCAGCTTCTGGATTCTTGTTGTAGAGGAGGATCTGGGGTGGATCTGGAGCTTCATCAAGCTGCTGCTTTTGTTAGTTTGCTGCTTGTTGATTTCTCTGTAGTTTTCCCAAGACTGTCTGTTAAGCGCCTGCTGACAGTGCTGAAGGTTTCACTTTAAAATCTATGTGAAAAGCTGCTTGTGAATGAGAGCGTTATAATCATAAATTCTATCAAACACAATGTGCTGCAGCACTGCTGCGGAGGGGTTGAGTTGAGTGTTAAGAACAAATGAATGATGTTAATTATTTACTATTTCATTAAAATGATTCATTATCAACAACGTGTTATTAGGATGATAACTTTGACACCCCTACTAAAGAACCAAACAGAAGACTGGATATTCAGGAGGAACACTGTACATATGATTGTTAGATGTTGGAATCGACTCAACCACGCTTAACAATACCATAGGCCAGTGGTCACCCACCTTTCTTCTGGAGATCTACTTTCCTGCAGAGAGTTGTTCCAATCTGCATCTAACATGCTGCCTCCTCCACATTCCTGCACTAATTCCTCTGATCCAGCCCATCGAGGGCTTCTGAATTAGTTTGTTAATTGCAGCAGATGCAGCAGATTGTGGTGCAAACTACAGTCCACAGGAATGTAGGACCCTAGGACCAGGGTGGGTGACCACTGCCATAGAAAATTTGGTTTCTAAGCCTTTAGCGTCAGGTTTCAGGGTCAAATAGGACGCATTCCTACCCTGATCAATGCTAAGCTGATAAGTATTGACACTAGTGTACGTTTTATGTATCCTGTACATTGAAATGTGTTCCTTTGTCATATGAATGCACTTCAGGGAGGTTGGTGCAAAAATGGGTGGAGATCTTGAAAATGTGGCCATTTCTATTCTCCTCGGTTTACTAAAGTTGGGTATTTAGCCACAGCCAGTTCTGTGTGGACTTCTATTTGCTTTAAACAAAGCCTAAATTATCTAAGGTATCTCAACTGCATGTTGATGGGAGACTTTTTGTGGGGCAAACATCATCATTCATCCGAGACGCTTACAAATTCCAAGTATTTCTCCTTCGTAAACGTTTGTTTTGTTGGTCATTTGAAGTGTTCGGATCGCAGTGGTCCATGCGTATTAGTCATACTCCAGTCTGTTTTGTCCACAAAGTCTGTAGAACTGACCCACTCAGCTGGTTCATCTATCACATTCAGCTTTTCCATTCTCTCCGACTTTGGCCTGACTCTCTGGTCCTGGAGAGTGAATGGTGCCTTTCTGCACTGATGAATGGCTCCCTGTGTGCTTCGTCACTTTACATTGTGTTCTCCTGGTGGACGGTTTAGTCCTTGACACGAGTCGCTGTGTTCTTGCATCCGCAGCACATTGTCTGTTTCTGTCCTTCCATGACTACGACTCTCTTCGCCAGGGTCAGTCTCTGGAATACTGACCAGCATAGTATGGGCCTTCGTGTCTTTATTCAGGGCCTTGGTCTTCATTGGAATTGCTGTAAATGTACAAAAAATGTTTTTCATTTTCCTTTAATCAGAATATTTAATTGTCTAAAGCAGCAGGATATATGATAGCATGAGTTTAACCAACCAGCAATGTTAACACAGCTAACCAAAAATTAAGTCTAGTAGTTAATCCTAATAGGAGACTACTGATCTTCAAGAATAGCCATAATAATAATGTTTAAATTATATAATGCAGTAGTTTAAATTATGTAGAGCAGAAGTTGCTGTATAAGTCAAATACACAATTCAGCAACATTAAAAATCAACAATTACATTATAGCCCCAAACTGGGGATAGAATCTTGGATAGAATTGAACAAAATGGAAAAAATCTGCTATTGTTGCGATTTCAAGCATGTACCAACAGCAGAACCCTTTGTGGTGCTATATGGAACCATGTTCAAAAGAATTATGTATAGAACAACATACTACACGTTCTCCATGAATGATTGCACCAGGCAAAGAACCCTTTAAGCACGCAAATGGTTCTATGACTGGTCATGCTTCTATATAGAACCACTGAATCAACCACTTTACCAAAGAACCATCTTCTGTGGCCACTGAAGGAGAAAAATGGAGAGCAGAGTCTAAGAGATTGTGGTGATGGAAGTCTGAAGGCCATAGTTTGAAGGCCATGATAGCCCCAACAGTGACCGTTCTGAATCTTTTTTCGGACAGCTAAGACCAGCACCAGATGATCCGAGAGTGCTGGCAGGGGTGTGGAGGTGGAGAAGCCTGGTTAGTTAGGGTGGAGATAGTCATGCGAGGCTGTCTACAATCCATTTAGACATCTGAGAAAATTAGAAGTCATCTAGTCTGAGTATGACCAGTAAGCTTGTTAATAATATATGTATCTGTAGATCATCTATAGAAGACCATTCAAATAAAGTGTGACCATGAACTTTTGGAAAAGCAGGAAATTCTCGTTTCTTCCTACTGTATTTGTGTTTATTTGCATTTGTTCTTATGCTACATGGTAAAACATGGTACTGCCCAGATGAATAGCTTACAATAATGTGCTCCGGTACATACGGGTTTTGTACAGCACTGTATGTCAGCAGGAGGAGTTTAAGCTTAATGTACAGTGAGATGGGAGGCCAGTGTAACTGGTGAAAGACAGGGATGATAGGAGCAGATGTTTTTACAATGCAAAAGAAGTCTAGTGGCTGTCTGTTGAAGACGTTGTAGGAGATGTAAGGTTTTGACAGAAATACCAATTAAGAGGGAGTTACGACAGTTGAGATGGGAGGAGACCACAGGAATGAAGACGTAATATTTTGAAGATCCATCCATCCATCCATCCATTTTCTAATCCGCTTCTCCGTCAGGGTCGCGGGGGGGTGCTGGAGCCTATTCCAGCAGTCTTCGGGCGGAAGGCAGGATACACCCTGGACAGGTCGCCAGTCCATTGCAGGGCAGACAGACAGACAGTCACTCACTCACACCTATGTCCAATCGACCTGACTGCATGTCTTTGGGAGGAAACCGGAGAACCCGGAGGAAACCCACGCAGACACGGGGAGAACATGCAAACTCCACACAGAGAGGACCCGGTCACCCAGTCGGGGAATCGAACCCAGGCCCTCTTTGCTGTGAGGCCACAGCGCTACCCACCACACCACTACGCCACCTATTTTGAAGATGAGGGGGAAAAAGTGCTTTTGACCAGTGCCTTCAATAAAAAAAAGAAGCCAAAGAAAGTGCCCAGAGTTCCCAAAATAAACAACATAAAAAGCCCTAAAAACAAAGAAGATCTCGCCAGATCTCATTGAAAATCAATGACTTCTCACCGTCTTGTGACTTGTCGCTGCCCGTGTGAATGCAGGTTTAGACCCATCACTCATTGCCACAGCTCTGGAGTCACTACAGTGTTAGAAGTCCCGCCGATAAAATGCCTATCCCACCAACATAATGAAAATAGATAGATAGAAATAGATAATAAGACGAGTGATTTTGACTGCCTTTAGAAAAACTAATGTGGTTTTACCTGAGAATTATCTTTCCTGATAAGAGTTATTCCAATTTACGTTGAACTAAATTAAGTTTGTGCTGACCGGAACGCAGAGTTAACATGCAGTTAAGAGGACATCATTACTCAAAAGACACAGACATGGTGTCCCCACACATTACCAGTAAGATTAAGTTAAAACTTATGTGCAGAGATGATGTATGAAGTGCAGACAGAGGAAAGTATGGATAGAGTCATAGCGTACAGTGTAATCCCAGCAGGACAGCAGAGTGAGTGCTCTGTAATAGGACAGAGTGAAGGTGGGAAGGAGAACATGCTGCTCAGAGCTCTAACAACGCTCCGTATTCATGAGAGAGAGAGAGAGAGAGAGTGAGAGAGAGAGAGAGTGAGAGAGAGAGATATTACCTAGCACACTCACACTGTTTAGCTCAGACTGTTTAGACTTCAGAATATGACAGAATAATAAACACCTGTCAAACTGCAGTCAGAGACCGAGATGGAGAGAGAGAGTGAAAGACAGAGGGGGTGGTGGGGATGGGAGGGGTGGTTAGAGAAATTCACACTATTGTTTCTGTTGGACAGACTTCATCCTCCCACACTGACTACCAAGTACAACAAACTCGGCTATCACCTGAACTGTAGTTGCTGGTCAGAACAGATTATGTATATTTTTATATTATAGCGTGGCTCTGTGGAGGATGAGGATGGTCTGGAGGGTTTAATCACTGGGGTCTGTAGTGTCCAATCTCTGATATGTGTAGTGTCCAATCTCTGGTATGTAGAATGTCTAATGTACGGTATCTAGGGTGTCCTGTCTGTGGTATTTAAAGTGTCTAATCTCTGGTGTGTAGAATGTCTAATGTATGGTATCTAGGGTGTCCAGTCGGTGGTATGTAAAGTGTCTATTGTCTAATGTATGGTATCTAGGGTGTCCATCTGTGGTATTTCATATTATTGTCAAAATTAGCAGACAGTAAAGAATCTGTGGCCCACAGTAGAGGAGGCTTTATCCCAGACTCTCAGTCTGAGCTTGTGATAGAGATTCTGATAGAGAGTTTTGGTAATGTTAGAAGATGGTAGTGAGATGGTGGACGGTGTTTTGCAAAAGTCATGATTTCAGTGTTGATGCTGCTGCAGATCAGAACACCCAACAGCTGCCCCTACAGCCTGCCCTGAGGCCAGCAGCTTTAACCATGAAGGCAGTTTTACTCTCATTACTCTGAGCAAGTTGTATACCAGTGGGTCCCTACTATATTTTTACATAGCACATCCTCAACCCTGGCCTCATCTGGAGGGGTGTTCATTAATAATTCATTCATTTTTGTCCTTCTATTCTGTTGTTTTATCTAACACCCATTAAAACCATTTGTAGTGGTCCATCCTGTGAATTTGCAAGGTTTAATCAGTGAACACAGCTTTGAGCCTACATTCAAACATTTTATTTAATACTGAGAAAACAGTTATAATGCAAAATAAAACTTCACATATACTGGAGGATCACAGGCTAGAGCTAAGGTTCTCAAACCAGTCCACAAGACCCCTTCAGATGATCCTGGCTTTTGTTCAATTGCAACTGCAAGAGAATATGGTTACAGCAACAATGTTGACCATCTGGGGGGCCTGAGAAATGATTTTAGAACCTCTTAAACTATAAACAAATTAATTTTTTTTTGCCTAAATATGTATTCAAATTTACAATTTCAGAGTCTTTCAGTACCCTGCAGTCTTCCAGAGTCTTTCAGTACCCTGCAGTCTTCCAGAGGCTTTCAGTAACCTGCAGTCTTCCAGAGGCTTTCAGAGTCTTTCTGTACCCTGCAGTCTTCCAGAGTCTTTCCGTACCCTGCAGTCTTCCAGAGGCTTTCAGAGGCTTTCTGTACCCTGCAGTCTTCCAGAGTCTTTCAGTACCCTGCAGTCTTCCAGAGGCTTTCAGAGTCTTTCTGTACCCTGCAGTCTTCCAGAGTCTTTCAGTACCCTGCAGTCTTCCAGAGGCTTTCAGAGGCTTTCTGTACCCTGCAGTCTTCCAGAGTCTTTCAGTACCCTGCAGTCTTCCAGAGGCTTTCAGAGGCTTTCTGTACCCTGCAGTCTTCCAGAGGCTTTCAGTACCCTGCATTCTTCCAGAGGCTTTCAGTACCCTGCATTTTTCCAGAGGCTTTCAGTACCCTGCAGTCTTCCAGAGGCTTTGAGTCTTTCTGTACCCTGCATTCTTCCAGAGGCATTCAGTACCCTGCAGTCTTCCAGAGGCATTCAGTCTTTCAGTACCCTGCATTCTTCCAGAGGCTTTCAGTAACCTGCAGTTTTCCAGAGGCTTTCAGACTCTTTCAGTACCCTGCAGTCTTCCAGAGGCATTCAGAGTCTTTCAGTACCCTGCAGTCTTCCAGAGGCTTTCAGTACCCTGCAGTCTTCCAGAGGCATTCAGAGTCTTTCAGTACCCTGCAGTCTTCCAGATTCTTTCAGTACCCTGCAGTCTTCCAGAGGCTTTCAGTAACCTGCAGTCTTCCAGAGGCTTTCAGAGTCTTTCTGTACCCTGCAGTCTTCCAGAGGCTTTCAGTACCCTGCAGTCTTCCAGAGTCTTTCAGTACCCTGCAGTCTTCCAGAGGCTTTCAGAGGCTTTCTGTACCCTGCAGTCTTCCAGAGTCTTTCAGTACCCTGCAGTCTTCCAGAGGCTTTCTGTACCCTGCAGTCTTCCAGAGGCTTTCAGTACCCTGCATTCTTCCAGAGGCTTTCAGTACCCTGCATTTTTCCAGAGGCTTTCAGTACCCTGCAGTCTTCCAGAGGCTGTGAGTCTTTCTGTTCCCTGCATTCTTCCAGAGGCATTCAGTACCCTGCAGTCTTCCAGAGGCATTCAGTCTTTCAGTACCCTGCAGTCTTCCAGAGGCTTTCAGTAACCTGCAGTTTTCCAGAGGCTTTCAGACTCTTTCAGTACCCTGCAGTCTTCCAGAGTCTTTCAGTACCCTGCAGTCTTCCAGAGGCATTCAGAGTCTTTCAGTACCCTGCAGTCTTCCAGAGGCTTTCAGTACCCTGCAGTCTTCCAGAGGCATTCAGTCTTTCAGTACCCTGCAGTCTTCCAGAGGCTTTCAGTAACCTGCAGTTTTCCAGAGGCTTTCAGACTCTTTCAGTACCCTGCAGTCTTCCAGAGTCTTTCAGTACCCTGCAGTCTTCCAGAGGCTTTCAGTACCCTGCATTCTTCCAGAGGCATTCAGAGTCTTTCAGTACCCTGCAGTCTTCCAGAGGCTTTCAGTACCCTGCATTCTTCCAGAGGCATTCAGAGTCTTTCAGTACCCTGCAGTGTTCCAGAGGCTTTCAGTACCCTGCATTCTTCCAGAGGCTTTCAGAGTCTTTCAGTACCCTGCATTCTTCCAGAGGCATTCAGAGTCTTTCAGTACCCTGCCGTCTTCCAGAGGCTTTCAGTACCCTGCATTCTTCCAGAGGCTTTCAGAGTCTTTCAGTACCCTGCATTCTTCCAGAGGTTTTCAGTACCCTGCATTCTTCCAGAGGCATTCAGAGTCTTTCAGTACCCTGCATTCTTCCAGAGGCATTCAGAGTCTTTCAGTACCCTGCATTCTTCCAGAGGCATTCAGTCTTTCAGTACCCTGCAGTCTTCCAGAGGCTTTCAGTAACCTGCAGTTTTCCAGAGGCTTTCAGACTCTTTCAGTACCCTGCAGTCTTCCAGAGTCTTTCAGTACCCTGCAGTCTTCCAGAGGCTTTCAGTACCCTGCATTCTTCCAGAGGCATTCAGAGTCTTTCAGTACCCTGCAGTCTTCCAGAGGCTTTCAGTACCCTGCATTCTTCCAGAGGCTTTCAGAGTCTTTCAGTACCCTGCAGTGTTCCAGAGGCTTTCAGTACCCTGCATTCTTCCAGAGGCTTTCAGAGTCTTTCAGTACCCTGCATTCTTCCAGAGGCATTCAGAGTCTTTCAGTACCCTGCCGTCTTCCAGAGGCTTTCAGTACCCTGCATTCTTCCAGAGGCTTTCAGAGTCTTTCAGTACCCTGCATTCTTCCAGAGGTTTTCAGTACCCTGCATTCTTCCAGAGGCATTCAGAGTCTTTCAGTACCCTGCATTCTTCCAGAGGCATTCAGAGTCTTTCAGTACCCTGCATTCTTCCAGAGGCTTTCAGAGTCTTTCAGTACCCTGCAGTCTTCCAGAGGCTTTCAGTACCCTGCATTCTTCCAGAGGCATTCAGAGTCTTTCAGTACCCTGCAGTGTTCCAGAGGCTTTCAGTACCCTGCATTCTTCCAGAGGCTTTCAGAGTCTTTCAGTACCCTGCATTCTTCCAGAGGCATTCAGAGTCTTTCAGTACCCTGCCGTCTTCCAGAGGCTTTCAGTACCCTGCATTCTTCCAGAGGCTTTCAGAGTCTTTCAGTACCCTGCATTCTTCCAGAGGTTTTCAGTACCCTGCATTCTTCCAGAGGCTTTCAGTACCCTGCATTCTTCCAGAGGCTTTCAGTACCCTGCAGTCTTCCAGAGGCTTTCAGTACCCTGCATTCTTCCAGAGGCTTTCAGTACCCTGCATTCTTCCAGAGGCTTTCAGAGGCTTTCAGTACCCTACATTCTTCCAGAGGCTTTCAGTACCCTGCATTCTTCCAGAGGCTTTCAGAGGCTTTCAGTACCCTACATTCTTCCAGAGGCTTTCAGTACCCTGCATTCTTCCAGAGGCTTTCAGATGCTTTCAGTACCCTACATTCTTCCAGAGACTTTCAGTACCCTGCAGTCTTCCAGAAAATTTGACTTTCTGAATCCTTGAGTCTTATAGAGACTTTCAGAGTTCTCCATGCCTCCCAGAGTCATCTTGTCTTCCATCTTGTCCTCCAGTCCTCTGTAGTCTTGAAGAGTCTTCCAGAGTCCTTCAGTCTTCCAGAATCTTGCAGTCCTCTGGTCTTCTACAGTTTTTTACAGTCCCCCAATCCTCAAGAGTTTTGAAGAGTTTTTCAGAGCCTTTCAGGGGCCAGACTCTTCCTGAGTCCTGCAGTGTCTTCCTCTTGTGTAACTGAACATTGCTGGATTTCTCTGCATCACGATTACAAAATGTTTTATGAAGGAAACACTGCGTGGCCTGTATGGGCTCCACCGGCTCAGCTTGGGTGCCACAGCAGAGCTATTAAAAACTGTAAATATTGCATATTCAGATGAGATCGGATCGATATCCAGGTGTGAAAGCTACATTTGAAAAAGACAAGCTTAAATATGCCGTGTCCTGATTGGATGATCTGATCAGTGATCAGATATCAATGCTATGTGTAACCAGGGGCTGTGCATTTCAGAGTAAAAGCTGAACAGCTTGGAAGAAACAGGATTAAGGAGTGAGGATGTGTTAATTCCTAATGATCTCCCCTGTGCTCTGTATCACAAACACACACTGTAATCCATTCTCTCCATGCGCTCGCTCGCTCTCTCTCTCTCTCTCTCTCTCTCTCAGGCTGCACTGTGTGTGTAGGGAGATGTAAATCAGTGCATAAACAGTGCTGAACACATCAGTTTTCAGCAGCTACAATAACTCTGTTACAACCTGCTATCTTATCTAGAACAGCAGGATCATTTCTAAACATTTGAGGCCCCAAGCAGCTTCCCACAGACCCTGGTGATATTATTTTGTATGTGAGGAAGGGAATGAAGTAATATCTAATTTATTTTGATCATTATCTCAGCTTTTATTTATACTTTTAATGTAGCAACACAATAATTGATGCAATAAAATATTTCATAAAAGAATAAAAAATAGTTCAAATCAAAATGATCATTTGTTTCCACATCTGTAGTATCACTTTAACCGCTCTGTAAGCTCAGTCTAACTGCACGACTGTTTATATCTGCACTATTTATACCCACAGACCTTAATCTGTATGAAACCTATGTCACTTTAGTGCTCATTTTAGGACCTTCTTAGATTTATATTCATTTTTGTTATTCTACAGTCGTGGCCAAAAGTTTTCAGAATGGCACAAATTTGGTTTTTCACAAAGTTTGCTGCCTCGGTTTTTTTAGAGCCTTTCGTCAGATGTTTATGTGGTATAATGAAGTACATTTATAAGCGTTCCATATGTGTGTTAACTTTTTATTGACAAATACATCCAGTTTAAGCAAAGACTTAATATTTACAGTGTTGACCCTTCTTCTTTAAGACTTCTGCAGTTCGCCTTGGCATGCTGAACATCAGCTTCTGGGCAAAATCTTGAATGATGGCAACCCATTCTTGCCTAATCAGTGCTTGGAGTTGATCACAGTTTCTGGGTTTTTGTTTGTCCACCCTCTTTTTGAGGATTGACCACAGGTTCTCAATGGGATTGAGATCTGAGGTGTGTTCCTGGCCCTGGACCCAAAATTTCAATGTTTTGCTCACCAAGCCACTTTTGCCTTGTGACATGGTGCTCCATCATGCTGGAAAAAAACATTGTTCATCTCCAAATTGCTCCTGGATCGTTGGGAGGAGTTGCTCTTGGAGGCTGTTTTGATACCATTCCTTATTCAGCGATGAGATCGAGTCACCACCAGTACAGAGCTTGCTCAGGAATGGCGGAGGGCTGGTGTGCGTGCCTCTGAACACACAGTGAGATGAAAGCTTTTGGAGGACGGCTTGGTGTCAAGAAGGGCAGAAAAGAAGCCACTTCTCTCCAAGAAAAACGTGAAGGACAGACCAACATTCTGCAGAAAGTATAGGGATTGGACTGCAGAGGACTGGGGTAAAGTTATTTTCTCTGATGAAGCCCCTTCAGACTGTTTGGGACAAACCTCCTCCAAGAACAACTTCTCCCAACAATCCAAGACCAATTTGGCACCATGTCACAAGGGAAAAGTGGCTTGAAATTTTGGGTCCATGGCCAGGAAGCTCCTCAGATCTCAATCCCATTGAGAACCTTGGTCAATCCTCAAAAAGAGGGTGGACAAGCAAAAACCCAGAAACTGTGATCAACTCCAAGCACTGATTAGGCAAGAATGGGTTGCCATCATTCAAGATTTTGCCCAGAAGCTCATGTCCAGCATGCAGAGGCGAATTGCAGAAGTCTTAAAGAAGAAGGGTCAACACTGTAAATATTAAGTCTTTGCTTAAACTGGATGTATTTGTCAATAAAAAGTTAACACACATATGGAACGCTTATAAATGTACTTCATTATACCACATAAACATCTGACGAAAGGCTCTAAAAAACTGAGGCAGCAAACTTTGTGAAAACCAAAATTTGTGCCATTCTCAAAACTTTTGGCCACGACTGTATTCTTCTACAATTGGTGTTTATTTTTACGATTCGTGTTTAGTGTTTTTTAGTGTCTATTTAAATTCACACTTTTCCTGTTTACTGTCTATTTAATGTTATCACTACACCACAAGGTCTGACAGTAACGCTGACTTGACTTGACTATATTGAATATCCGGTCTTTGGTCTGGAATATTTGATCTCGGATGTCTCAAATTTCCAGTCCAGGTAAGTCTAGAACATTCAATCCCTGGTATCCATGGAGTCTACTATTTACCATGTACACTATCCAATCTCTATGTGATGTTCAGTCTCCTAGAATGTGCTGTATTTAGAGTGTCCTATGAGTGTCGCAGGATAAAATTTAATAATTAAGAAATTATTAGTAAATAAAATAAATTGAAATTTGTGTTTAAGCAGCGTGTGCCTTCTTCCTCCTTACAGTTCATTATTTGATTCAAGCCTGAAAATGTATTAAAACAGCTGGAGTTCTTACTCTCTCTCTCTCTCTCTCTCTCCCTCTTTCTTGCTCTGTCATTTCACTGTTAGAGAGAAACATTTGTTTCATGCCTCTGAACCATCTGTTTCACAACACACACACAAATACACACACACCCGCACCATAAGCCGTATGCTAACTCAGTGGTTTGGCAGCTGCTGGTGGGCAAACAGTAGATTTTGATATTTATTTATCTGTTTTATTTTATTTATTTATTTATTTATTGGATATTTGTCATAGAAAGTTTAAAGAGAAGCAGGAGAGCAGAAAAAGTGTTCAACTCATGAACACAAACATACATACACACACAAACGACTTCAGGCTCTTTTGGAGTGGAAAGGCAATAACAGGTTTTCATGAGCAAAACAAGGCAAAAAACCTTAAAAACTGTATTGGATCATGGATAAAGAAGAGAGAGTGTAAAGAACACTGTAGGACACTGAAGAGATATGGAAGACTGGGGGAATCTGAAGGGCTGTGGAAGACTCTGGAGGACTGTGGAAGACGGGGAAACTGAAGGGCTGTGAAAGACCTTAGGACTCTGGAAGACTGAAGGACACTGGAAGACTCTGGAAGACCCTGGAAAAACTGGAGGACTCTGGAAGACTAAAGGATGCTGGAACTTTCTGGGAAGATCTGGTGGTGAAGAGCAGCATAGTTATTATTTCTCTGGAGAACTGAAAGATTCTGGAAGACAGGATGACTCAAACGCTCTAGAGGCTCCAAAATAATTAAAAGTACACAAAATAGATTAATTGGTTTCTATGAGACAATAAATTAAAGGGTTCTGCAGAATTGTCAAAATGTACCTTTGCTCTGGAAGACTGGCAGAAGGACACAACATTTTCATTGGTTTGTTTAAGACAATCAAATATTAATTTCTGCGTTTAATCTGATTGCTGTATCATCATGGCGTTTATTCGTTAGCTTAGGTAATTTCACTAAGTGTCCATTCCAGTATGATCAAGGCTGATTTACTAGCCTGGTTAAAACTATGTGGCATTCACTTAATATCAAATATTTTCTCCAGCCAGTTCCTTTAGACCAGTGGGTGTGAAGTGGTGTTTTAGTTGTTTTACCAAGAGAAGAAAAAAACCTGAGGGATGAGCATGTCTGCCAGCTGCCACTGTCAGAATAAAAGTACTATGCAGGTACATGTTTCATTCATCAGTGTTAACGGTACCACAGTGGTTCCAGGTGTGTACCTAAAATAAACTTTTTTCACAGGGGAAACACATATTTGTACCTAAACATCACGTTTCTTACAGTGCCATTGACTTGGTGTCCCCCAAGGTTCAATTTATGGGCCACTGTTATTTCATTTATATATGCTTCTTCTTGGCCAAATCCTTCAAGACTATGGGATATCTTTCCACAGCTATGCAGATGATATGCAGATCTTCTTGGCGCTCTCCCTGCACAACTATGGTCCTCATGACTCACTCTGTAAGTGCCTTGAGCTCAACACTAATTGATGGAACAAAACTTTCTGCAGTTGAATAAATATAAAACAGAGATTATTTGATTCTGGAATAGAGATGAGAGGCACAGACTAGCTGCCTGTTTGGATTCAAGAGCCCTAAAATCTAAAGAACTAGTATGTAACCTTGGTGTATTAATGGACTCTGATCTCAGTTTTATTTTAACAGTCTAAAAAAGCAGGAACTAATCAAGCATTTTACCACCTTAAGAACATCAACAACATCAGAGACTTTCTGACTAAAGGAGGCCTGGAGAAACTGATCCACGACTTTATTTCTAGGATTGATCACTGTAATGGTCGCCTAACTGAACCCCCAAAAAAGACCATCAAACAGCTTCCGCTGACTCAGAATGCAGCAGCCAGAGACTCATTAGGAGTAAACAAAGGGAACACTCCACACCCACTCCCCCATTCTTATACCCTCACACTGGCTCCCAGTCTGTTCCAGAACAGCCTTTAAGGAGCTGTTATTGCTCTATAAAGGTCTTAATGGTGCAGGAGCAGCGTATTTGACTGATCTGCTGCAGCGATATGGGCCTAACAGACCTCTCAGATCATTAGGAACTAGTCAGTCAGTGCCGAAGGTGAAGGCTAAACATCGTTTAGATACTGTGCTGCTGTTAAATGGACCCAGTGGACAGGGAGCGTTAGAAGAGCCCCAACACTGGACACTTTACACCGGCCTGAAAACGATTCTGTGTCCCTACTGCACTTCTGTCCTTTAACACCACTCTATTATCATCATTTTGGCTTTAAAAGTACTTTTTCTCAGAGTTCACTGTTACACATCACTTGTAAAGTTCTCAGACAATCTGTATTGTTGGTATGATTTTAAAATATTGATGAACAGCTGCAGTCTTTAACCAGTGTGTCTAATGTGGAGCCATTAGGAGTTCCATTGATGTTTATAGCAGAAAACTCTTCAAAAATAAACCGGAATCCATCAAACATCTATTAACGCTGCATAGTGATGATTGATCAGCTTCTCAGACTCACTCTCACCCTCTCTGTCTGCGACACCAGGACTTTCCTCATTACTCTCATTACTCCTCACACCTTCATTGATCGTTAATCAATTACCAGCCAACTCGCTGATCAAAACTCTCCTGCTGCAGCGCTATTGATCTCAGGGCTGACAAGCTGCTGTGACAGAGGTGGCTTTTCCTAAACATCCCCTCCTGATCAGCTCTGTTGAACAGTGATCGGTCTCAGCTTGGTGCGATCAATAGAAAATGAGTTTTTTAATAACTGCTCAGGTCATGTGGCTGTAGGTAGGCGTGGTATTATTCTAATACGCTCTTCTGAAGTGCTTCTTCACAGATCGTGATGAGAAAATGACTTAAAACAATGAAAACATATATAAAAATCTAGAAATAACTTGAATAATGTTGTGTTATTACTGCAACAGTTTTATAAGAAAAGTATTTACATACATACATATGCAAAAGTTTGTGCCCACCTGGTCAAACTACATGCTTTGTTGATTTAAATGTGCAAAAATAATGGCCCCTTTTTGTGTTTTAAATTCCATTTTCCTTCCGTATCTTGAAATCCAATAAAGAGGCATTGGGTTCTACAGTTAGCAAAACATGTACAATTTAAATTTGTTTGCTATACAAACGTGTTCACTTATTTTCACACACAAAAAGATTGACAAAGTCGTTTAATTCAACCATGGATGTCAAAAGAGTTGCTCTAAGTTACATATACTGACTAGACAGACAGTCGCACTTGGCAGGATGTCTATTTTTACAGTGAACTTGTTGTTATTTGTAGTTATGATCGTGTTATACATTGTTTTTGCTGGGGAATTCAGGCTGACTGGCTGTATGTATAAACAGGTTCAGGGAATTTGCTGACTGTGTGGTTAATAAGGTCTTAATGCTCCCAGTTTAATGTCAAGCGTGATGTCATTTAGCGCTGCAGCACTCCAGGTGGGAAGTTCCTGCGGTTTTGCGACTCTTACTCAGCCTCGCTACTTAGAGTCCGGCCACCTGACTGTTTGTCTGTGTCCATGGCAACCAAGCATAAAACCTAATTAGCATTTCTGTCGGGCAGCTTGTTCAGACGGCAAGTCAACATTTCTCCTTTAGCTTTGTTCGAATTTATAGACACATTTATGGAGTTGAGACAGACGGACGAGAGCAGCTCGAGGTCCGCCTCATTATGGGTTATGGAAAGCGAGTGTGGGGGTGGGGTTGGGGGCAGCGGTGCTTCTTGTAATTCTCATTAGGTAGTGGAAAATTCTGCTTACTTTGCAAGCCTGAGCCTCACGCGCATCTCAGTAGGGAGGAATTTGGACAGTGTGGGGATATAGGGAGTGAAGGTGTGGATGCAGGCTTAGCAGAGGGAATTATGGGGCATTATAACAGTGTTTTTGTTAATATTTGCTTCTGAAATTTGAAACCTTTTTCAGGTGGCTGGGCCTTTAAAGAGGCCATTAATGATGTTTGTATTTGTTTATTGGTCCACTATGTTGGAGCGTCAGGTCTTCTGACCATTAGCCATCTGAACCACGGAAAGTTCCCCAACAAGGAGAAACATGCTGTACCAAGCATAGGGCTGTATGGTGAAAAGAAGCTGGGGCTCATTGAGCTGCAGTGTACTAGTATAATAATGAGTGTCTGCAATTAATAATCTGATGACTGCAAATCAAATTTGGTCAGAAATCTGATCAAGACGTTAGCATGCACTTCAGTAATCAGATAACGGGGAAACTCCAGGTCTACATGAGTCAGACAGTAATCAGGTAATGGGGAAACTCCAGGTCTACAGGAGTCAGACAGTAATCAGATAATGGGGAAACTCCAGGTCTACAGGAGTCAGACAGTAATCAGATAATGGGGAAACTCCAGGTCTACAGGAGTCAGACAGTAATCAGATAATGGGGAAACTCCAGGTCTACAGGAGTCAGACAGTAATCAGATAATGGGGAAACTCCAGGTCTACATGAATCAGACAGTAATCAGATAATGGGGAAACTCCAGGTCTACAGGAGTCAGACAGTAATCAGATAATTGGGAAACTCCAGGTCTACAGGAGTCAGACAGTAATCAGATAATGGGGAAACTCCAGGTCTACATGAATCAGACAGTAATCAGATAATGGGGAAACTCCAGGTCTACAGGAGTCAGACAGTAATCAGATAACAGGGAAACTCCAGGTCTACAGGAGTCAGACAGTAATCAGACAACGGGGAAACTCCAGGTCTACAGGAGTCAGACAGTAATCAGATAACGGGGAAACTCCAGGTCTACATGAGTCAGACAGTAATCAGATAACGGGGAAACTCCAGGTCTACATGAGTCAGACAGTAATCAGATAATGGGGAAACTCCAGGTCTACATGAGTCAGACAGTAATCAGATAATGGGGAAACTCCAGGTCTACATGAGTCAGACAGTAATCAGATAATGGGGAAACTCCAGGTCTACAGGAGTCAGACAGTAATCAGATAATGGGGAAACTCCAGGTCTACAGGAGTCAGACAGTAATCAGATAATGGGGAAACTCCAGGTCTACATGAGTCAGACAGTAATCAGATAATGGGGAAACTCCAGGTCTACAGGAGTCAGACAGTAATCAGATAATGGGGAAACTCCAGGTCTACATGAGTCAGACAGTAATCAGATAATGGGGAAACCCCAGGTCTACAGGAGTCAGACAGTAATCAGATAATGGGGAAACTCCAGGTCTACATGAGTCAGACAGTAATCAGATAATGGGGAAACTCCAGGTCTACAGGAGTCAGACAGTAATCAGATAACGGGGAAACTCCAGGTCTACATGAGTCAGACAGTAATCAGATAATGGGGAAACTCCAGGTCTACATGAGTCAGACAGTAATCAGATAATGGGGAAACTCCAGGTCTACAAGAGTCAGACAGTAATCAGATAATGGGGAAACTCCAGGTCTACATGAGTCAGACAGTAATCAGATAATGGGGAAACTCCAGGTCTACATGAGTC